>NC_073624.1:146568798-146871829 GCF_029407905.1 Bubalus kerabau | reverse complement strand
GCCCTAAACTCTAAGATATGGATGTGTTTTTGCTTGCTTCTTTGTTATTTTTGAGAGTTCAATATTTTCTGATGTCCTTTTTGTTAATTTACAATACATATTTAGGTTTTTGGGCTAGCCCAGAAAACTTTCAGTTTTACATCTTCAAGAAACAACTTATGATTACTCCCAGGTTCTCTTTTTTGTAACATTTATCCTGGTGAAGGCCTGGTGAAGGCCCTGTAACTTCCACACACATGACATTAGCTCCCAACTATAAGCTACTGATTCACAGATTTCTATTTCTTGATCAATTCTCAATCCATGTATAGTACATTTTTATTTGGATAGTATGCTGGCATCTCACATTTGGCAGATAACAAAATGTACTTTACCTTACTCTTTCAAATGCATTATTCATCCCATATTCTCCATCTTAGTGAATGCATCACGAGGTACACAGTGGTTAAAACAATTTTCTAGATGCTTCTAGATCCCTCCATTCCTCTTCCCCATCTAAGTATCACCATGTCTTACCTTTTTCCCTCATAAATATTTCTGGACCCATCCTACTACGGGCTAGCAATAGTGTTCAGCATTTAGGCCCTCACTGTCTCTTGCTTGGATTCCTGCACGGTCTCCCTGACTGAAATTTCATTCTCTCTGGCCACTAAATGGTCACTTATAGAGCAATCTTTGAAGAACACACATCGGAGCTGTAGCGCTCACAGGTCTTTAGCGTGGCATCTGCCTGCCTTTCTAGAGGGATTCACCACCGTTCTTGCTCAGCGTCCCTATACTTGCAGTAGTACTTGCAGTAGCGTGCAGGCTCCTTGCTCTGTTATGCCTCAGGCCTTTGCACATGCTGTTTTCTCCACACTGTTCACAGGAATGATTTTTGCTCACTGTTTAAGAGTCTTCTCCTCTGACAAATTTTCTTCAATTCCCCTCAATCTGAAGAACTTTCCTCTATGCTA
Source organism: Bubalus kerabau (assembly GCF_029407905.1). NCBI lineage: Eukaryota > Metazoa > Chordata > Mammalia > Artiodactyla > Bovidae > Bubalus > Bubalus kerabau. Next base: position 146,870,873 of record NC_073624.1, on the reverse strand, counting down.
TCAATAACTCTATTTTAACTCCCATGTAAATTTTTTGTTTTCCCCTTCTGATCTGTAAGCTCTTTATTTTGCTTGCTTAACATTTAGCACACTGCCTGATATGTACAGGGGGGCTCAACAATACTGTTGAATGAACAGTTGAATTAATTAACTGATCGCTTAGAGCCCTCCGTTTTTATACTTTATGATCTTTAAAATCCCTAAATATATTTTGTTCTCTTGCCAGGGTTAAAACTCATATGTTGCTTCTCTACCCACTTGCACAGACTTGTAGGATCTTCTTTTTTAGTCCCATCTGTGTATTTCTTCATCAGCTGGAAGCATTTAATGTCTCCCTAACTTGGAAATCTCATGTAAGCTTTTTCTTCTGGAGCATTAAAAAAGATATTAAATAAGTACCAATCCTCAAGATGCAGTTCTTTACAATTCTTCATCCAGAGAAATCCCTAATTGACCCTACCATTTAATTCCTATTTTGACCTGGTTTTAAATTTAAGTATAAATAGACAACTTATGAACCTTTCATGTGATCGTTAAAACAAAAGAGCCACAACTTCTGTTTAGAAGTGTGACATTCATTAGCTGTCCTTTTATTTGTGTGCTTATTTACTACATTAAATTTATCCTTTGGGATGTCTTTTCGGAGAAATAACCTTGTCTTCTCAATTTTTCTTTCCTAAACTCTGTAACCTGCCTTTTTCCACCTGCTGCCATAATATGATATTTTTGTTACATTCACTGAACTTTTCTCACAAGCTTTGTTGGCTTGCTATTTAGGCTATCAGTGCTCATTAAGAATTCTGAAATTGCTTTAGGCAGAGATAACAAAGTATAGGCTCAAAAGCTAAAATATATTACAATTTTTAAAACTTCAAAGTTCCTAGAGCATAAAAATTAGCATAGTTAACAGTGATGTATATATATAGCTACTATCAGAGTAAAAGGAATAATGTTTTAACTTTATCCTTATTTGTAATAATACATGTTCACCGACTTTCATCTTCCAGAAACTACCTAAACATTGACCTTGTCATTCTAAATAGAAAAGTATAATGTGTAAGTCATTTCAGAAGAAGTTATATAGTTATAGCTATACTGTAATATGCGGAGAATTTTCTTCAGTTCTTTCTGAATATTTATACATGGTGTCATTATTCCTTGGAGGAATGTACATCCTTTTTAAACATTAAATTATTTTTCCTCTAAGTCACATTGAGATAAATGTAGATAAAGGATCCACCTGCTAATGTAGGAGAAGCAAAAGATGTGGGTTCGATCCCTGGGTTGGGAAGATTCCCTGGAGTAGGAAATAGCAACCCACTCCAGTATTCTTGCCTGGAAAATTCCTTGGACAGAGGAACCTGGTAGGCTACAGTTCTTGGGGTTGCAAAGAACTGGACATGACTGAATGACTGAGCGTGCTTGTGCGCATGCGCGCGCGCGCGCGCGCGCGCGCGCGCACACACACACACACAGACACAGTTGTACAAAACTGTTGGGAATATGAAAATCACGGGCTATCACAGAACAAAAACAGTGCCCTAAGTTTGCTAAATTTTAGGAATAAAATATTTCTGAACTTTTCCTGTAATTCTCTACTACTTTACAAGCATATTCCAATTCTGTTATGCTACTTACTGAACCCTCTTACTAGGTTGGCAGGAGTCCAGTTATCCGCATTTTTACAGATGGAAACACAGACACTGAAAAGCCGACTTGCCCAGCTTGGGGTACTAATGACAGAGCTGAAACTTGAACCCAGACCAGAAATCTAGAGGGGAAATCATAGCAAGTCAGGAAAACCATGCAGTGTCTTTTCTGGGTAATTAATGAGTATGAACAGTGAATTGACAGCTACTTCTAACTGTCCTCCCTGCATCTTGTAAAAAAGGTAATCTCTCTCAAAGCCCACCTGAAGTAGCAGACAGCCTTTATTTTCAGAAAGGAAGGAGCTAAAATATAGTAGTGCAGCCATTTATTAGCCTCAGGCAGCATTATTCAAAGGTAGCAGAGTCTTGTGAAATAGTCATGGGATTTTCAATCAGAAGATTTAAGTTTACATCTCAGTTCTTCTGCCAGCTTTTTAATCTCCTGATACTAAATACCTGTTTAGTTAAAATGGGGCTGACAACACCAGCCTAACTGCCTCGAGGGGTGTTGTGATGATCAGTGAGATACTATCCAGAAACACTTTATACACTATAAGTCACTGTATAACACAAGTCCTCATCCTTGTATAATAGCAAGTGAGAGAAATCCTTTCCCTGCAAGAAGCTGTTAAGATCATGTTTTAGCAGTCACACTGACTTGTGTTACAATGCAAGAAATGCTACATTGAGCTCAGTCAGTTGGCCCAGGAACCCATACCATACCTAACTTTCTGAAAGATAAAATTTGGGGGTATGTCAGATAAAAATTAAATGCATAGTTTATGATTTTTTTCTACCCCTAATTCTGAGTTTCCAAACTTTTTAAAGGTATTACTACCTTTGAGGCAATAAATACAAATCACTGTGTAACAAATCATGGAAAGTTAATGCGTAAGATCCTGGAGACATCACTGTTGAAGGAAGCCAGTTTTCTCATCTTTAAAAAGAGGAATAATACGTACCATGAGTTTTTATAAGTATTAAATTAGATATTATGTGTGGAATGCATAAATTATTGTTCAGTTCACTTGAGTTAGTTTTCTTTAAAGTACACTTTTTATTTTATATTGATAATTTTAGATTTCTGGGAAAGTTGCAAAGATAATACAGAAATTTCTGATCTACTCTTCTGATTTCCTCCACTGTTAATGTCTTACATTTGCCACAATGAGCAAACATTGATGCATTACTGTTACCTAAACTCTGGACTTTATTTGGAATTCATTAATTTTTCCATTAATGTCTTCTTTCTGTTCCAGGATCTGATCCAGGGTTCTATGTTGCATTTAGTTTTCATGTCTCTCCAGTTTCCTCTGCTCTGTGATAGTTCATCAGCCAGTACCTTTGTTTTCTGTGACCTTAATCGAGGAATACTGTCCAGATATCATGTTGGATTTTCCCCATTCTGGTTTTGTTTGTTGTTTTTTTTTTCACGATTAGATTGAGACTATCAGCTTTGGAGAGAATTCCGGGCAGGTGGAGTACTCTTCTTGTCACAATATATCAAGAATCACCCGATACCCTTGTGACATTATTGATGATGTTAACGTTCATCTCTTGGCTAAGATAGTACTTTCCAAGGATTTTTCCTGTAGATTTGAGCTGGTTTTGATCCACTATCACTTACATAGGACTTACTCTTTCCTCTCCTCCCACTGTTTGAAATGCTTTTTATTTATATTTATTGCAAATGTCATCTTTGAGGAATTATCTCCTCTGATCACCCAAGCTAACCTAGCTTTTCTTCTTGTCAGTTGCTGACACTCACTTTTGTGTTTTCTTGATAGAATTCGTCATTACCTGAGATTGTCTTATGTATTTGTTTATGTAGTTTATCATTTGCTTTCAGTCCCCTTTCCCTCAAACAAGAATATAAGCCTCAGGAGAACAAGGTCCCTATAGGACAATTCCCTTCTGTGCACTTGACTTCTAAGCACAAGGGCTAGTGTATACTAAATGCTCAATAACTATATGCTGAATAAATGTTGAAGAAAGAAAGATCCAAGATTAATTTATTAGCAAGTATTTCTGAAAAAGAATGAAATATAGCTGAATGGTGGGAGGTTTAATTTAGTATTCTTAACTGATTTAGTTTTAACAAAAACATTAAATGGAATCATCATGTGTATGCAAATAGGTAATCAGCATCCTTGGAATTGAAGCCCTCTTATAATTCAGTTAATAATGTGAATGCCAGAGTATTTTTCTGACGTAAGTATATGACTGACACATGTAAAAGTTAGTTATCACACATCTGTACCACTGTGACCTTTATTTGCTAATTGGCTCAGCTTCATAGAACTTTTAACAGATTCAAGAGTGTAGAAATAATTTATGCCCTTAAGTTTGACTTATAGTTATGACTTCCTAGTATCTATTATCTTTTTGCTTATATTGGCATAAAAATGGAGCTTCTTTGTATAAATCTTTCTTCCATCACCTCTCTTTTTATTTCTCTCCTCAGGACCTAAAATCTCCAAATCAGAGGGATGAAATTGCAGGTGCCCGGGCCTCATTGAAGGAGAACTCGCCCATACTTCATTCAATTTGTTCAGCTTGTTTGGAACATTCTGATGTTGCATCCCTTAAAGCTAGCAAGGACACAGTTTGTGGAGAAATTCAGAATGCCCTCAATGTAATTTCAAATGCTTCACAGGGCATCCAGAACATGTTAGCCCCACCAGAGCCTCAGGCAGCAACACTGGGAAGTGCCCTTGATGAGCTTGAGGTAAGATGAGAGAAAATTAAAATGTGATTTGATATACCAGTAAGAAAATAATTAAATGTGTGTGTGTTTTAAGATGCTTGGGTTGGAGTTCAGAATATGAGTAAATAAAAATCCTACTCAGTCTCAATCATTGTTTGTGTTTTCCAGTGAATTGATTAGCAGGTAGATATTCTACCAGTAAGGAGAAGGAAGTGGCAACCCACTCCAGTATTCTTGCCTAGAGAATCCTGTGGACTGAGGAGCCTAGTGGGCTGCCATCTATGGGGTCACATAGAGTCAGACACGACTGAAGAGACTTAGTGTGCATGCATGCATGCATTGGAGAAGGAAATGGCAACCCACTCCAGTATTCTTGCTTGGAGGATTCCAGGGACGGCAGAGCCTGGTGGGCTGCCATCTATCGGGTAGTACAGAGTTGGACACGACTGAAGCGACTTAGCAGCAGCAGCAGCATTCTACCAGTGGGTTTCCTGGGTGGCTCAGTGGTAAAGAATCTGCCTGCAATGCAGGAGACATGGGTTCAATCCCTGGGTCGAGAAGATCCTCTGAAGTAGGAAATGCCAACCCATTCCAGTATTCTTGCTTGGGAAATTCCTTGGACAGACGAGCCTGGAGGATTACAGTCCACGGGGTCGCAAAAGAGGCGACACGACTGAATGACTAAACAACAACCACATTCTATCAGTAGACTTCTGATTCCTTTACATCTCTTCCAAGGATGTCAATGAATTTAAATTGTGATTGTTAATTATATTGACATGACTTTATTTTACATAGATCAGTTTATGAAATATAGAATTTATTCATTCCATGAATACTTATTATCGAACTGTTCTTTCTGCTTGGGGTATAATTGAGCACTGCTCTCATGACCTCTTTACATTTTAGTCTGGACTAGGGTGGCTAGTCAGAGAAGGCGATGGCACGCCACTCCAGTACCCTTGCCTGGAAAATCCCATGGACGGAGGAGCCTGGTAGGCTGCAGTCCATGGGGTCGCTACAAGTTAGACACAACTGAGCAACTTCACTTTCACTTTTCACTTTTATGCATTGGAGAAGGAAATGGCAACCCACTCCAGTGTTCTTGCCTGGAGAATCCCAGGGACGGGGGAGCCTGGTGGGCTGCTGTCTATGAGAGTCGGACACTACTGAAGTGATTTAGCAGCAGCAGCAGCAGGGTGGCTAGTGAATATTAAGGCTAAATTTTGTAAGAAGAGCCAGCTGGATTTGACAATTCAAATTAGTTGTAGGGTATGAGAGAAAGGGAAGAGTCATGGCTAGTGTTGCAGTTTAGGTCCTTTAGAAGCACACACTAGACAGAATTTGGGATACAAGGTGTTGTTAGGAATTAACGTCTATGAAGGAAGAGGAAGGGAGCAGGACTGAGTAGAGGAAGAAGTCTACCTGTGAGCTGGACCTCCAAAGCTGAACCAGTGAGCAGGGAGCTCTGATGCGAGTCTTAACCTCAAGTGTATCTTGTCGGGCAAAAATAGTCGGGCCTCTTTCAGTCACTGGAGGCAGGTCACCCTGCCCTGGAAAGGGTTTGACCTGCAGACATGGGGAGTGGGGATAACCTCTCTGCAGCTGAGGCAGATCCTAAAGGAACTGACAGCCAGGGACATTTGCTGGTCTCATTCTCCGCAGCTAGGCAGCAAGTCCTACATGGAAGGGAGACATGGGCAGTACTTCTCTGTTCCTACCACGGATAATTACCAAGTTTTTGTTGTTGTTGTTTGTTTATTTTTTGGCTTGAGCAATTGGATGAGTTTTTATCGACTATGATGGGGAAGAAATGGGTGAAGTCAGTTTTGAGAGGAAGATCACCAACTTAGTTTTCAAAATGTTGAGCTATTTCTCAGACATTCCAGTATAATGTCAAAGATCATTGGTTATCCAAGTCAGATATGTACTTGTTTAATGGAAGACAATTCTATATAATGCTTAAAGATAAGGGTTCAGGAGACCAAATGCCTGGGTTCCTATCCCAGCTCTGGTGGTTGCTGCCCATGCAATCTTAAGTAAGCTATTTTATTCAACTCTTAATTTTCTCACCTATAAATTGAAAATAATAATAATAGGACTCATATCTTAATGTTGTCTGACTCAGTGAATAATAATACATATAACAATGCTCATGCAGTGACTGGCATATAATGAGTTCTCAGTAGATTTTAGCTTTCATTATTAGTGGCAGAGGTGACTCTTTGGAAGCAGATACTTACATAATGAAAAAAAAAAGCACAATTAAAATTACTAAAGTTTTACTGATAACTTAAACAAGCACACAGCCTATAATTCTTGTGTTGTTTTCAACATTATTACTTTCACAATAAACTTATTAGATATATAATTCATTTAAGTTTAAAATAACCTTTCCATATGCTTTTACTTTAGTCACACATCTTAAACAGGCATTTTCATTTCTAATCTTATTAAATTCCTAAATGTTGGCATCAATGAAATAATCTATTAAGTTCCCAATTATTACCATTTATGTGAAAATTTTAGGACCTATTTGTCTAGATGAGGTGGAAAATAATGATGGTTCTTTAATAATACCCAATCATCTAAATGTTTGCCCTGTGTAATGAATACTTGGTAAACCTGTCTATTAGATGAGTGTTTTGTCTTCACAATAAGATTGAAAAATACCCTGTAGGCAAGATTATGTTTTCAACTAATTTTATACCAGTGATACTAGCTGAACATTATATCTCCCATGGAACAATATGTAGCATTTTTTGATAGCTAAACATCTAACATAAGTTTATCACTTGTTACAAGTGTCCATTATAAGTGGAGGCTTCCCAGGTGGTAAAGAATCTGCCTGCAATGTAGGAGATGTGGGTTCACTGCCTAGGTCAGGAAGATCTCCTGGGGAAGGAGATGGCAACCTATTTCAGTATTCTTGCCTGGAAAATCCCATGAACAGAGGCGCTGGTGGGCTACAGTCCTTGGGGTTGCAAAGGGTTGGACTCAACTTACTAAATAACAACAAACCATAGAAGTGTTTTTTTTTTTTTTTGTTGTTGTTGTTTTACAGAAAATAAAACAGATTTATGTAAGTTTTTTTTTTTCTCATTTCATACATGATATTATACATGTTTCAATGCCATTCTCCCAAATCTCCCCACCCTCTCCCTCTCACACAGAGTCCATAAGACTGATCTATACATCAGTGTCTCTTTTGCTGTCTCGTACACAGGGTTATTGTTACCATCTTTCTAAATTCCATATATATGCGTTAGTATACTGTATTGGTGTTTTTCTTTTTGGCTTACTTCACTCTGTATAATAGGCTCAGAAGGCTAGTGAGTGGTAGTAATCAGCATCTAGTCTGTCTGACTTTTGAAGATATTTCTAACTTCTGTGTTATACTGAATTCTCACAGGTAAATATTAATGTGCTTAATTAAAATTCAACAAAATTTATTCTACAATTCTTAGTTTATTGGAGCCATCAGAAAAATTATAAATGCAACTTAGCCCCAAAGATGGCATAACTTTTTATTGAAAATTTATTTTCTGGGTACCTGTGTTACTTAAGTAGAAATAGTCTGTATATGGGGAGTGACTAGAATGGTGAGGTCAAATTTGCAAGAGTGGACAGATAGGATTGTGTATCACATTTTCATAGTACTAAACCGAATTGTGTCAGAGGATTCTTGTGTAAAACCAATACAATATTGTAAAGTTAAAAAATAAAAAAATAAAAATAAAAATAAATAAAATGTGGAAAAAAAAAAGAGGTCCAGTTTATCTCAGATACTTTTTTCTATATTAGAAGAAGGCAGAAGATTTTGAAGTTGTCTTCCTTCAGGGACTTCTCTTTTCTCACTTTAGTTGAAAGTGATAGGCGAGAAATGGCAGTGGTTGGAGAAAAGGAAAAAGTAATATGTGTGTGTGTGTGTGTGTGTGTGTGTGTGTAGCTTGGATGAGAGTGGGCATACGCATGGTGATAGAAGCTTCCTTTTCGTAAGATAAGTGGCTGACTCCCTTGTCAAGACAGGGTGGAATTTCAAATATATTGCCCAGAAATCCCAATACTGTCTCAACAACCTTTGAAATTCAGTTCCAGTCAAAGTTAGAGACAGAAAGCTGGTATAAAAATGCTTCAATTTTATATACATTTTATACCCAAGTTACAAATAGCTTCTGAGGCTGTCTGAACTAGATAAAGCAGAATTTATTGAGCATTTAGCCTTTTAAAATGATTTTGTAAATTAAATGGTTGCACTTTTCTTTATTTACAGGAAGTGGTATTGGTAAAGGATCCAAAATAACCTTTGCACTATCTTGCTTCTGCAAACATAATACTATGAAATAAATTGATGTAGTAAATACTCTTTGGGAGTAAGTCTCATTAAATGTTTATAGTGTAGAAATGTATCAGAGTGCTTACTCAACAACTACCAAGCTGAAGCTTCGTTAAATCTTTCATTCTGGTCCATAGATGGTTGTGGAAATGAAACCTGAGATTTATTGTTGGAGAAAATAGAAGTTGAATTAGAACACTGTCTAGGCTAAATTGATTAATTTATTTGAAAAGCTAATGTGAATTATAGAGTGTTATTTCTGCATTTATGACTGAATGAGAATTGATAAGTGTCCAATTGTAGATTAACATAATTTTGAATATATTTTAAGTCAGAAACTTTGCCAGTGAAAATTGCTTTGAAACTTCAAGTCTACTAAGGTGTATTTGCTCTGTGTGTAAGGAAAACACAGCTTTTATAATCATAATCCACAGAATTATCCAGATTCTCTTGTGATAAAGATGATAATGACAAAGTTTTGTAGTATTGTGTCATTTTCAAAGAGCTGTCATATTAAGATATATTCTTATCTTTTTTCTATATATTCATTTATGTATCATCATTCATATATTCCTTTATTCACTGTTGTATCCCCAACATCTGGGACAATGCAGTATATATAGTAAATATCAATGAATGAATGAAGGAAATAATGAGTATAGAAATGGTGCCTGTCATTTTGCAATATTGGAGTGAAGATAATTTTTTCCTTATCCCTGTTTTTGCACTTTTCTCCAGCTTGTAGTGTATGTTGTTAAAGTATGTACTCTATTTTGCCTAACTTTTAACTGGGCTGCAAATTTATAGTGAAGAAAACCACAGGGAAAAATAGCTGGATGATATGCTGCTCAGATTCCTTTCTGTCATGAGAGCCCAAAGAGAAAAAAATCTTTTCCCAGTAGCTTTCTGGCTTTAGTTTATGTTCCATGTAACTGCCAAGCTATGCTGCCTTTTACTAAGAGTAATAATTCTGAGATATGTAGACCCTGTATTATATTTTTACCTGAGAGAGAAAACAGGACCTCTATTAGTCAAATTAGTGTTTAGGAGCTAAAGAAAAATAGGCCTCAGTAATATCTAGAAGCAATTTAATATGAAAACATCGTTTGGGTTTTAGGAATATGGTGAACTAGAAGACCTAAAAATAATAGATAAAACATTTAACTATGTGTATAATCTGATGGGCGAATTAGGGAAATTTCCTGGGGCCAGCCAGGTGCTAAGAGCACAAATCCAAACTAGCAGGCCAGCACCTGCATTGTGATAGGCAATACAGGGAATTTCTTTTGCATTATTGCCTGTAACTTGGATTTTGAAAGATCATGAACTGAGGACAAAGGACAAAGCCTATTAGCTGAAAAGGCACATGAGACCCTTCCAAGAATCTGAGAATCCTTTTATTTGACCACCTCACTGGATAAACAACAAAAACACTAGCCTCTATAGCAGGAGGTAGTAGGAAAACTTGACTGGCTTAATTTGGCCCTAGGTGGTTCAGAAAAAAAAAAAAACAAAACAAAATCCTGGCAATTTTCTAGTCTATTCTTACCTGGACTTTGAGTCAAAAGTTATATTATCTGTGTAGCCTCTAAAACTTCAGCTGAAAATGTAAAGGATCCTGTTTTGGTAATACATGGAAGTAACTGCCAGAAGTAAACTCAAATTCTGCACTGTACTCTCAGTCCACAAAATATTCTCATCCAAGTTCAAGGGAAATAAGTTGTCATAAGACACACAAATAAGCAAGATACATGAATGAAGTTTTGTAGAAATAGCAAACTGCAGAATCAGATCTGAAAACACTGCAGATACTGAAATAGTAAGATAATAAATGTAAATTAGTATGCTTAATAAATATTATTTTTTCATTTACTCAGTAAAGTATGAGGAGTATAATGAAGAAACAAAAGTCTATCAAAATTGATCAGGCAGAACTATCTAAAATGACAAACATATTGTGAAAAATTCAATAGTTAGGCAAAACAAGAGATTAAATAGCAAATTAATGATCTGAAAGATGTATTTGAAGTTATTTGCAATACACCACAGAGACACAAAATGAGGTATTTAAAAAAAAGTTGAGATGGAGGATAGTGTGACAAGATCTAAAATAATCTGATATAAGATACAGAAGAAGAGAAGTATAAAATAAATCCTAAGAATTTCCTAGAACTAATGGAAGACAACAAAATCCATAGTTAAAAATTCCAATAATTTCCAGGCATATTTATAAATATTGTAATGAAACCGAAGAACACCAAATGCAAAATGAATATTTTAAAAAGAAAATAGGGTTAGCTTTATTCTCAGCAAAATTGCCCCTGGAGAAGGAAATGGCAACCCATTCCAGCGTTCTTGCAGTGGCAACCCACTCCACCCAATCCCATGGACAGAGGAGCCTGGCAGGCTACAGTCCGTGGGGTTGCAAAGAGTAGGACATGACTGAATGACTAAACCATCACCACCAACAGCAAGATTGCAGAATAGGAGGCTCCTGACTTTTCCCTCTACCCATAAACACACTGAGTAAATAACTACACATCTATCAGTTGCCTCTGAGAGAAATCCAGAAAATAGTTGAGAGATACCTGCATGTTGGTTAACTAAGAAAATGCCCACCTCAAAAGAGTCAGGAAAAACTGAGACACACTCTCATCATAAACTCCATTCTTAACACAACCTCATACAGGTTGAGCCTCATACAGCTGAGAGGAATCTCCCAGCTTCTCTTCGAGGAGAAAAGATTTTGCCACATATCTAGGACTCCAACTTTTCTGGCTGTTATCAAAGGGACTGTCTTCTAGTTTGTCTATATTTGGCACCTGATGGAGCCCAGTGTTGCTAGACCTTTGGGGCCATAAAGAACAAAAAGGTAGTTTTCAAATAATTCATGTAGCTCTCCCCACTGGCTCAGTTTAGAATGAGCAGGCAATAAAGCCCAGCTTCCAGTTTTCCTTGGAAGGGATTAGAATGCACATAACTTTTCTTTCCTGGAGAATCCCAGGGATGGGGAAGCCTGGTGGGCTGCCATCTATGGGGTCACACAGAGTCGGACACGACTGAAGTAACTTAGCAGCAGCAGCAGCAGCAACTTTTCCACTTGCTGACCAGATTCTGGCTTCTAACTCAGCTGTCTTTGGGAACTGATGAGATAGGCAATCACTAGTCTCCTAGGACTTTGAACCTACATGTGGGCACTTTTCATGGCTTTTCTTCTGGCTTACTCCAGTGAAATAACCAAGTTTCCATCTTCTTCCTGAAAGGAGTTGGACTACACATCTAGTATAGTAGACTTTTCTGACTACTGGCTGAGATCTAGTTTCTCACTTGCCTGCCTCTGGGAGCCAATGCAGCCATACATTCTCCAGTTTCTTGGGGTCCACAGAGAACAAAGTGGCAGTTTTGAATGAGCCCTCCTGAACCCTCTTTCCACAACTCCTTTCCCAGGCTGGTGCCAGCAATAAAGCCCAGCTACTAGTTTATTCCTGGTAGGGGTTTGATGACAGATCTAGTGTCCCAGATTTTCCAGTTAGACTAGCACAAAGATTTGAGAAGCATCCAGATTAGCTGGATGGGCTGATTATTGGGGTTCATCTCTTACTTGAGACCAGTCCCTCAACTTAGAGAGGTGGCTATTTTATCTAATACATAGAAATCGACAGAAATAGTTAAGGGGAAAAAACAAGGAAATATGTTCCAAATAAAAGAACAAACTCTCCAGAAGTGGACTATAGTGAAATAAAGATTTGTGATATACCAAACAGATAATCCAAAATAATGGTTAAGAAGTTGCTCAGTGAGGTTAGCAGAGCAACTTATGAACAAAGTAAGAATTTTAACAAAGAGGAAATGATGAAAAAACAAGCAAATCATAGAGCTGAATAATGCAATTGGATGGAAAAAATCAATAGATGGAGTTTAGCACAGACTAGATCAAGCAGGAGTATGACACAGCTGTATATTGTCTCCCTATTTATTCAACTTATATGCAGAGTATATCATTAATGAGCTGTTTCCACTTTGAGCTTGCAAGAGAACAGTAAACAAACCTAAAAGGAATAGAATATGAGTAGAAATTGATTACATCACAAGCAATGGAAAGATTCTATAGTGAGGGTCAACAAAGACAAAAGCATGTTATTTGGAAAGACTAATAAAATTGATGACTTGCTGGTGAGCTATATTAGGAAGAAGGATTCAGTTCAGTTCAATCGCTTAGTCGTGTCCGACTCTTCACCCTGTCCATCACCAACTCCCAGAGTTTGCACAAACTCAGGCCCATCAGATTGGTGATGCCATTGAGCCATCTCAGCCTCTGTTATTCCATTTTCCACCTGGCTTTGATCTTTCCCAGCATCAGGGTCTTTTCCAATGAGTCAGTTCTTCACATCATGGCATGGGGCCAAAGTATTGGAGCTTCAGCTTCAGCATCAGTCCTTCCAATGAATATTCAGGACTGATTTCCTTTAGGATTGACTGGTTTGATCTCCTTGCAGTCCAAGGGACACTCAAGAGTCTTCTACAACAGCACAGTTCAAATGCATAAATTTTTAAGTGCTCAGCTTTCTTTATGGTCCAACTCTCACCATACATGACACCTCGAAAAACCATAGATTTGACTAGACAGAACTTTGTTGACAAAGTAATGTCTCTGCTTTTTAAGAGCTATCTAGGTTGGTCATAGCATTTCTTCCAAGGAAAAAGTATCTTAATTTCATGGCTTCAGTCACCATCTGCACTGATTTTGGAGCCCAAGAATATGGTCTCTCACTGTTTCCATTGTTTTCCCATCTATTTGCCATGAAGTGGTGGGAAAAATGTCATGATCTTCATTTTTTGAAGGTTAAGCTTTAAGCCAGCTTTCTTACTCTCCTCTTTCATCAAGAGGCTCTTTAGTTCCTCTTGGCTTTTTGCCATAAGGGTGATGTCATCTGCATATCTGAAGTTATTGATATTTCTCCTTGCAATCTTGATTCCAGCTTCTGTTTTATCCAAACCAGCATTTCACATGATGCAGGGTGACAATATACAGCCTTAATGTACTCCTTTCCCAATTTGAAACAAGTCCATTGTTCCATGTCTGGTACTAACTGCTGCTTCTTGACTTACATATTGATTTCTCAGGAGGCAGGTCAGGTGGTCTAGTATTCCCATCTCTTGAAGAATTTTCCACCATTTGGTGTGATCCACACAGTCAAAGGATTTAGGATAGTCAATGAAGCAGAAGTAGATGTCTTTCTGGAATTCTATTGCTTTTTTGATGATCCCATGGATATTGGCAATTTGACCTTTTGTTCTTCTGCCTTTTATAAATCCAGCTTGAAAATCTGGAAGTTCTCAGTTCACATATTGTTGAACCCTAGCTTGGAGAATTTTGAGCATTGCTTTGCTAGTGTGTGAGAAGAGTGCAAATTGTATGGTAGTTGGAACATTCTTTGGCATTGCCTTTCTTTGGGATTGGAATGAAAACTGACCTTTTCCAGTCCTGTGGTCACTGCTGAGTTATCCAAATTTGCTGGCATATTGAGTGCAGCACTTTCACAGTATCATCTTTTAGGATTTGAAATAGCTCAGGTGATGGTATTCCATCACCTCCACTAGCTTTGTTTGTAGTGATGCTTACTAAGGCCTACTTGACTTTGCACTCCAGGATGTCTCACTCTAGGTGAGTGATCACAACGTCGTGGTTATCTGGGTCATTAAGATCTTTTTTTGTACAGTTCTTCTGTATATTCTTGCCACCTCTTAATCTCTTTTTCTTTTGTTAGATCCATACCATAGTTGTACTTTATTATGCCCATCTTTGCATGAAGTGTTCCCTTGTTATCTTTAATTTTATTAAAGAGATCTCTAGTCTTTCCCATTCTATTGTTTTCCTCTCTTTCTTTGCATTGCTCACTTAGGAAGGCTTTCTTATCTCTCCTTGCTATTCTTTGGAACTCTGCATTCAGATGTGTGTATCTTTCCTTTTCTCCTTTGACTTTCACTTCTATTCTTTTCTCAGCTATTTGTAAGGCCTCCCCAGACAACCATTTTGCCTTTTTGCATTTCTTTTTCTTGGGGATAGTTTTGATCACTGCCTCTGTACAATGTTATGAACCTCTGTCCATAGTTTTTCAGGCACTCTATCAGATCTAATCCCTTGAATCTGTTATTTCTATTGCATAATCATAAGGGATTTGATCTAGGTCATATCTGAATGGTCTAGTGGTTTTCCCTCCTTTCTTCAATTTGAGTCTTGATTTTGCAATGAGAGTTCATGATTTGAACCACAGTCAGCTCCTGGTCTTATTTCTCTAACCATATAGAGCTTCTCCATCTTCGGCGGCAAGGAATATAATCAATATGATTTCGGTATTGACCATCTGGTTATGTCCATGTGTACAGTTTTCTCTTGTGTTGTTGGAAATGGGTGTTTGCTATGACCAGTGTGTTCTCTTCACAAAATTGTTATCCTTAGCCCTGCTTCATTTTGCACTCCAAGGCCAAACTTGCCTGTTACTCCAGGTGTTTCTTGACTTCCTAATTTTGCATTCCAGTCCCCTGTGATGAAAAGGACATATTTTTTCTTGTTAGTTCTAGAAGGTCTTGTAGGCCATCATTGACCCATTCAACTTCAGCTTCTTCAGCATTAGTGGTTGGGGCATAGACTTGGATTATTGTGATAAAGAATGATTTGCCTTGGAAACAGAGATCATTCTGTAGTTTTTGAGACTGTACTTCCTAAGTACTGAATTTTGCACTCTGTTGTTGACTATGATGACTGTTGCATTTCTTCTAAGGGATCCTTGCCCACTGTAGTAGATGTAATGGTCATCTGAATTAAATTCGCCCATTCCAGCCCATTTTAGTTTACTGATTTCTAAAATGTCGATGTTCACTCTTGCCATCTCCTGTTTGACCACTTTCAATTTACTTTGATTCATGGACCTAACATTCTGGATGAATGTTATATATGGATATAACATAATTATAAATATATGAAGAATTTTATCCTAATAAAAATTAAAATTTGGATGAAATTTAGAAAAATTCCTAGGAAAACATAATTTAGCAGAACTGACTCAAGAATAGATAATGTGAACTAAAGAACTGAATTAGTAGTTAACAGTTTTTACTCAAAACAAACCCTAGTCTCAAATATGTTTATGAAGAGTACTAAAAATCCTTTTGAGTATATGTAAATATAACTTCCTAAGAATGACAAAAGAAGTACCAGCTTTCAATTCACTAAATGAAGCTGGTGAAATCAATACCAACAGTTCATGGGTAAGACAAGGAAGAAAATTCACATGCCAATCTAAGGATGCAGAAATCTTAAAATGTAAGCAGACTGTTAAGCAATGAAGAACTCATTATAATAAAGTTGGATTTATTCTGGGAATGTGACGTTAGTTCAACATTAGAATATCTACAGATGTTATTTACCCAAGAGAAAAAAGAGATATTTTAATCTCAGAGTATATAGAAAACTTTTGAAAAATTCAATATAGTTTATTTGAAACTTCTAGCAAGTTAGAAAGAGAAGTAAATTTTCTTTACTTAATAAAGGGTTCCTATTAATTTTTATAGTGAACTTTATACTTACATTTGAGTCATTAAAACTATTTCTCTTAAAACTAGAAGTGTGAGTATAATGAATGAAAATGAATAAGTTATAGCAGTGCATATTATCATGAAAAGAAAGTGAAAGTGAAAGTCGCTCAGTTGTGTCTGACTCTTTGCCACCCCATTGGACTCCATAGTCCGTGGAATTCTTCAGGCCACAATACTGGAGTGAGTAACCTTTCCCTTCTCCAGGCGATCTTTCCAACCCAGGGATCAAACCCAGGTCTCCTGCATTGCAGGTGGATTTTTTACCAGCTGAGTCACAAGGGAAGCTCTACAGATATTAACATGAGTGAATACCACATCACAAAGCTTTACCTAACAAAGAGCAAGCCATGTAAGAATCCATGCAAAATGTTTCCATTTATATAAAGGTTGAGACATGCAAAAGTAAACCATACATCTATCTGCCTATATGTATATAGCGGTACAGGCATATATGATAAGTTATAAAAAGGAGAGAATATTTAATGCAAAATGTAAAAGTGGAGTGGGTGGAGAGAGAGGGTGCATAGCCACATCAGGAGCTTTAAAGTCAGTGGGCACAATTCATTTTCATAAGCTGCATTGTTTCATGGATGCTTTATTATTATTATTCACTCATATTCTTGTGTATGAAGTAGTTCTTAAAATTTAATAAAATATATTACAATAGGATGATAAATCTGAGAATAGGTTATGTTACAAGGTTCTCATTAAATTTAATAAATATTTGTTAAACCTAGTCTGTATGAGGCATTGTTTTAGGTACTGGCTTAATACTAGTGCCTGACATTTGCACTATTTAGCATTTACTTACATATTTTCCTATTAGGACCAAATTGCCTTGTGGCGCAAATAGGTTAGAAATTATTATGTCCTTTTTAAAGAAGCAAACTACTCTTCTGTCAAGTTGCATTACTTGTCTATGTTGAAAAGAAACAAGAATTAGAAGACATACCTTAAGCTTGTTTCTCATGACCACCTCCCCTCAGTAACTGCCCTTTCTAAGTAATAGCTCTTGTGACAAATAATGGCCAGTGTTGAAATTCAATTAGATCTTGAGTTTAATACATTTGTTTAATACATTTGCATATGTTTTTAATGCATTTGTTTATCCTATTCTTCCCTATTAGTGTCGAGTTCTTGAGTAGACGAATGATATCATATAAACATTCCCCACTTCTTAGCACAGTGACAGGGACATAGTAATTGTTTAATAAATATTTGTTGTAAAGATAATGAGTAGCTGACATTTGAACCTGGTGACAGATTTTTAATGCATCTAATGAACCCAAGAAGAGGACAACAAAATCTCTTATATATGATGATTTAAAAAGGAAAGGATTGAGTACCTTGTAATTAAAATATGTAGATAATAATGGTTGCTAGACCTTGCTTGCTCTTGGCCTCTTGGAACTATTAGATACATGCTGTACATGATATTACTGAGAATGTTCAATCTTATGATTCCATGAATGTGGTATCAAACTTAGAGATGATTTCTAAGTAGCTAGATACAATTATGATTTTATTTCAATTTTCCAAAACCTGAAAAAGGTAAACCTGAAACCTAGAGCACAATTTTAAAATAAGTTCTTACGAAGTATTTGCATCATGACTTTCATGTCAGGCAGTTGATCATCAATATTTATTAGCTTTGTTGTTGTTCAGTGGCTCAGTCATGCCTGGCTCTTTGCAACCCTGTGGACTGCAGCATGCCAGGCTTCCCTGTCCTGTACCACTTCCCTGAACTTGCTCAAACTCATGTCCATTGAGTCAGTGATATCATACAACCATCTCATCCTCTGTCATCCCCTTCTCCTCCTCCCTTCAGTCTTTCCCAGCATCAGGGTATGTTCTAATGAGTCGGCTCTTCACATCAGGTGGCCAGAGTATTGGAGCTTCAGCTTTAAAATCACTCCTTCCAGTGAATACTCAGGATTGATTTCCTTTAGGATTGATTTGTTTGATCACTTTGGCATCCAATGGACTCTCAAGAGTCTTCTCCAATACTACAGTTCAAAAGCATCAATTCTTTGGCACTCAGTCTTCTTTACAATCCAAATCTCACGTCCATACATGACTACTGGAAAAACCATAGCTTTGACTAGATGGACCTTTGTTGGCAAAGTAATGTGTCTGCTTTTGAATACGCTGTCTAGGTTGGTCATAGCTTTTCTTCCAAGGAGCAAGTGTCTTTTAATTTCATGGCTGCAGTCACCATCTGCAGTGATTTTGGATTCTCCCAAAATAAAGTCTGTCACTGTTTCAATTGTTTCCCCATCTATTTCCCATGAAGTGATGGGACCAGATGCCATGATCTTAGTTTTCTGAATGTTGAGTTTTAAGCCAACTTTTTTACTCTCCTCTTTCACTTTCACCAAGAGGCTCTTTAGTTCTTCTTCACTTTCTGCCATAAAGGTGATGTCATCTGCATATCTGAGGTTATTGATATTTCTCCCAGAAATCTTGATTTTAGCTTGTGCTTCATCTAGCCTGACATTCTGCATGATGTACTCTGCATATAAATTAAATAATCAGGGTGAAAATAGACAGCCTTGACCTACTCCTTTACCAATTTTGAACAAGTCTATTGTTCCATGTCTGGTACGAACTGTTGCTTCTTGACCTGCATGCAGGTTTCTCAGGTGGCAGGTATGGTGGTCTGGTATTCCCATCTCTTGAAGATTTTCTGAAGTTGGTTGTGATCCACACAGTCAAAGGCTTTGGCGTAGTCAATAAAGCAGAAGTAAGTATTTTTCTGCAACTCTCTTGCTTTTTCTATAATGTAACGGATTTTGGAAATTTGATTTCTTATTCCTTTGCCTTTTCTAAATCCAACTTGAACATTTAGAATTTCTCAGTTCATATACTGTTGAAGCCTAGCTTGAAGAATTTTGAGTATTACTTTGCTAGCATGTAAAATTGTGTGGTAGTTTGAATATTCTTTGGCATTGCCTTTCTTTGGGATTGGAATGAAAACTGACCTTTTCCAGTCCTGTGGTGACTGCTAAGTTTTCCAAATTTGCTGGCATATTGAGTGCAGCACCTTGCAACATCATCTTTTGGGATTTGAAATAGCTCAACTGGAATTCCATCACCTCCACTAGCTTTGTTCGTAGTGATACTTCCGAAGGCCCACTGACGTCACACTCCAGGATGACTGGCTCTAGGTGAGTGATCACATCATCATGGTTATCTGGGTCATTAAAATCCCTTTTATTAGCTAACTCTTCTCTAGTCCCTCTTTGTCATATCCTTCATGGAACTAGAATAGAAGTAAAGAAATTGTCTGTGATTCTAAGAATTGCATGCTGATTTAGGAGATGAGAAATATGTAAACCAAACTATTAGAATTCAACATGGCATTCTTCCTTGAAACCCTCACTCATGGGTCATAAGCTGTGCTCTCCAGGAAAACTACTGTTGGATGAAATTTAGTACTATGTAGTGTTAGTTCATGTTATTAGGGATTTCCCTAGTGGAAAATAAGAAGAAGAAAAAGTAAGGGGGGAATAAATATGGGAAGTTATAAAGAGGCTATGTAATATGAATACTATGAATAGTATTAATAATGTACTATGAATAGGGTGGACAATTCACACTTAATGTTGGTTGAACTCTAGCTTAGGAAAGTTCTTTTAAGGCATATTATTAAAAGGCCAAATAGAGCAGTTTTCATGTTTATTTATTGTTTATTCATTGGGCTTTCCAAGTTGCTCAGTGGTAAGAATCTACCTGGCAATCAGGAGACATGGGTTCAATCCCTGGTTTGGGAAGATCACCTGGAGAAGGCAATAATTACCCACTCCAGTTTTCTTGCCTGGGAAATCCCATGGACAGAGGACCCAGGGATTGAATCCAGATCTCCTGCATTGGTAGACAGATTCTTTATCATCTGAGCTGCTAGGGAAACCCAAATATTCATGGAACCTACACAAAAATGGATCAAAGGCAAAAAAGAAAACTTCAATAAATTCTGCAAAGTAGGAAAGATTAAACAATGAATGACATTAGGAACATGTTTTGTCTACTTTTTTTTAGTCTAAATATTACAATTCTGACTTTTTCTACTTAATTCTTTGTAAAGATATCTTTTGTTAATTAAGTTTCCTGTTTATTTTAAAGTTTAGTTAATTTCTGCTTTTGTCATTATTAACTTCTACTTTTTAATTTTTGAAGGTTAATTTTGCTTTTTTTTTTAACATTATTTTGACTGTGCTGGGTCTTTTGCTGTGTGGGCTTTTCTCTGGTTGCAGTTGCAGGCTTTTCATTGCAGTTGCTTCTCATTGCAGCTGTTGTAGAGTACGGGCTCTATGGCATGCCAGCTTCAATAGTTCCAGACATAGGCTCAGTAGTAGTGGCTCCTGGACTCTAGAACACAGGCTTAGTAATTGTAGCACATGAGATTAGTTGCCCCATAGCATATGGGATCTTCCCAGACCAGGGACTGAACCCATGTCTCCTGCATTGGGAGGAGAATTCTTTACCACTAAGCCACCAGGGAAGACCAATTTTGCTGTTCTTTTGTATCTTGAGTACATTTATTTAATTTTTAGTCTTCCCCATTTTTTTCTTAATGTCTTAAATTTATTCATGGTGCCATATTCCTCTCTGGATACATTATATTTGAGAGGCAGTACTTTTTACTTTGGGCTTCCCAGGTGGTACTAGTGGTAAAGAACTGACCTACCAATGCAGGAGATGTAATAGATGTGGGTTGTATCCAAGGGTCCAGAAGATTCCCTGAAGGAGGGCTTGGCAACCCACTACTGTATTCTTGCTAGAGAATCCCACGGATAGAGGTGCCTGATGGGCTATAGTCCATAAGTTTGCAAAAAGTTGGACACAACTGAAGCGACTTTTTTCTAAATAGGTACAAATTTTAATTAATATTTTTCTTTTTTTTGTCTAAGAGTCTTAAAAGAGCATCTAAAAAATTTAAACTTGGCTTTGAAACTTGATTTGTTTTTGTCATCTTTTAAAACTAATATCTAATTTCACTGAATTTTGGTAATAAAATATAGGTTTTATTTCAGAAAGCTTTTTGGAACTTTTTGGGAAAACTTCAGGGATTATTTTGGAGCTTAATTCATGTTTTTTAAAAATTGTTTATCTATTTGAAAAAAATGTGCATCCTCCTTTTGTACATAGAGACTTCTAAAAATTTATTTTCTTGTACTTCTTAATTGTCATAAATGAATTATCTTAATGTTTACTCTTATTTCTACCTCATTGGTTAGAGTTGAAATCTCCCATATTAAAGTAGATTTCCATTTTCTCTTAGTATTTCTAGTGGCATTTTATTCTATACATTTACATGTTTATTATCATTTTAAATTGACATATAGTTGACATACATTGTTATAGGTTTTATGTTTGCTACATGGTGATTTGACACTGGCATACATTATGAAATGATCACCATGATTGCTCTAGTAACCATCTGTCCCATTACAAAGTTATTACAATACTATTGACTGTATTCCTTATACTGTATATTATGTTCCTGTGGCTTATTTCATACCTGGAGGTTTTTACTCTTTATCTTCATCTGTTCCCCCCACCCCTGCTCTCTCCTTTCTGATAACCACTCATTTGTTCTTTGTATCACTTTTTTTTTTTACATTCTACATTTAACTGAGATCATATGGTATTTGTTTTTCTCTGACTTATTTCACTTGGCATAATATCTTCCAGTTCCATTCATGATGTAAATGGCAGATGTGATTTTTAATGCTGAGTACTATTCCATTTTATGTATGAATCATAGCTCCTTTTTCTTACATTTTTCTTTTTTATTGTATAATTGACTTACAATATTATGTTAGCTTCAGGTGTAAGCATAATGATTCAGTATTTTTTTTTTTGCAGAATATACTCCATTATAGATATAAGATAATGATTTTAATCCCTTTTTGTATATTATAACCTTATTGTTTATCTATTTTATACCTAACATTTTGTATCTGTTAATCTCATAGCCCTAATTTGTCCCTTCTTCTTCCCTCTCCTCTTGATAACAAGTTTGTTTTATATATCTTTGAGTGTTTCTATTTTATACATATATTCATTTGTATTATTTTTAGATCCCACCTATAAGTGATATCATGTAGTATTTTTCTTTTTCTAACCTGTTTTACTAAGCATCATATTCTTTAGGTCAGTTCACACCACTGCAAATGGCAGCATTTCATTCTTTTTTATTACAGAGTAACATTCCATTATATATCTATATGTACCACATCTTCTTCTTCTTCTTCTAGCTGTCTGTTGATTGGCCATTTGGTTACATTCATATCTTGGCTATTATAAAGAGTGCTACTATGGACATCGAGGTACATGTATCTTTTCGAATTAGTATTTTCTTTATTCCACATACATAACCAGGAGTGGAAGTGCCAAATTATATAGCAACTCTAGTTTTAGGTTTTTGAGGACCTCCACACCATTTTCCATAGTGACTACACCAAGTCACATTCTCACTAAAGTGTATGAGAGCTCCCTTTTCTCCTCATTTTTTATTGGAGGCTTTTTGTTTATACATTTTTAAATTTATAGACTTTTTATTAGAGACATTCTGACAGGTGTCTGGTGATATCTCTTTGTGGTTTTGATATATATTTTTCTAATAATTTGTGGTGCTGAGCATCATATCATGTACCTGTTATAGCCATTTGTATGTCTTGTTTGGTTTCTTTGGGTATTCTGCCCATTTTCTGATTGGGTCTTCTTTGAGTTGTATGAGCTATTTATGTATTTTGAGTATTAACCTCTTCCCAGTCATATCATTTGCAAATATTTTCTACCCTCTGATGTGTTATATTTTCATGTTGTCTATTGTTTCTTTTGCTGTGCAAAAACATTTAAGTTTCATGTAGTTCCATTTGTTTATTTTTGCTGTTATTTCTTTTGCCTCAAGAAACTGATTCAGGAAAATATTGCCATGATTTATGTAAGAGTGTTTTGCCTATGTTCACTTCTAGGAGGTTATGGAATTCAGTCTTTCCTCTAGGTCTTTAAAGCATTTTATATGTGGTGTATATTGGAGCATTCTAATCTCTCTGTTTTACGTGTGGCTGTCCAAATTTCCCGGCTCTCTTGCTAGACTGTCTTTTTTCCATTGTATATTCTTTCCTCCTGTGTTGTATATTAACTGACCATAGTTACCTGGTTTATTTGGGCTTCCAGGTGGCACTAGTGCTAAAGACCCCGTCTGCCAATGCAGGAGATGAAAGAGATGCAATGTAAGAGACACGGGTTCCATCCCTGGATCAGGAAGATCCCCTGGTGGAGGGCATGGCAACCCATCCCAGTGTTCTTGCCTGGAGAATCCCATGGAGAAAGGAGCCTGCCTGGGCTACAGTCCATAGGGTAGCAAAGAAACGGACATGACTGAAACGACTTAGCAAGCTCATGGGTTTATTTATCGGCTCTCTATTCTGTTCCATTGATCTATGAATCCATTTTTGTGACAATACCATGGCATGTATTGTAGGCTTTTGATTTGTGGTTATCATGGACTTCATATACATTGACCCATATTTATATCTATTTGATTTAAACTGATGGTCATTTAAATTCCAACGTATCTAAAAATCTACATTTTTTTACTCACCCTCTCCACGTTTTCTGAGTCCAAACTATGGTGGAGGTAATGAAGATAATGGCAACCTCCTTCAAAAGGTCCCATGCACGCAGTGCTGCACTCAGTGCCCCCGACCCTGTAGTAGGCCACTGCCGACCCACACCTTCACTGCAGACTCTCACACTCACAGCAAGTCTGGATCAGTCTCTTGTGGGGTCACTGCTCCTTTCTCCTGGGTCCTGGTGCACACAGGTTTTGTTTGTGCCCTCCAAGAGTCTTCCCCCAGTCCTGTGTAAGTTCTGTAATTAAATCCCACTGTCCTCCAATGTGGAGAAGGCAATGGCAACCCACTCCAGTACTCTTGCCTGGGAAATCCCATGGACAGAGGAGCCTGGTAGGCTACAGTCCATGGGGTCACGAACACTTGGACAGGACTGAGCAACTTCACTTTCACTTTCATGCACTGGAGAAGGAAATGGCAACCCACTCTAGTATGCTTGCCTGGAGAATCCCAGGGACGGGAGCCTGGTGGGCCACTGTCTATGGGGTCACACAGAGTTGAACACGACTGATGTGACTTAGCAGCAGCAGCAGTATTCCAATGTCAAATTCCCTGGGGTTTCTCACTCCCTTTGCCAGATCCCCAGGTTGGGAAATCTGTTGTGGGTCCTAGAACTTTCTTAATAGTGAGAGAATTTATTTGGTATAATTGTTCTGCAGTTTGTGGGTCGTCTGCTCGGCAGCTCTATGGTGGGGTTAACGGCGACCTCCTCCAAGAGGGCTTATGCCACACCCAGGACTGCTGCACCCAGAGACCCTGCCCCTGCAGCAGGCCACTGCTGACCTATACTCTGCAGGAGACACTGAAACACTCAAAGGCAGGTCTGGCTCAGTCTCTGTGGGATCTCCTGGTGTGCACAAGGTTTTGTCTGAGCCCTCTGAGCATCTCTCGTGGGTATGGGGTTTGATTCTAAATGAGATTTAGCCCCTCTTACCATCTTTCTGGGGCTTCTCCTTTGCCCTTGGATGTGGGAATCTTTTTCTGATGGGATCCAACATTCTCCCGTCGATGGTTATTCAGCAGTGAGTTGTAATTTTGGAGTTCTTGCAGGAGAAGATGAGCACAGAAACTGGGCCATAGCCAATCTGAGTGGTAAGGTCAGTTTTCATTCCAATCCCAAGGAAAGACAATGCCAAAGAATGTTCAAAATACCACACAATTGCACTCATCTCACATGCTAGCAAAGTAATGCTCAAAATTCTCCAAGCCAGGCTTGAACAGTATGTAAAATGAGAACTTCCAGATGTTCAAGCTGGATTTAGAAAAGGCAGAGGAACCAGAGATCAAGTTGCCAACATCCACTGGATCACTGAAAAAGCAAGAGAGTTCCAGAAAAACCATCTACTTCTGCTTTATTGACTATGTCAAAGCCTTTGACTGTGGAGATCATAACAAACTGTGGAAAATTCTTCACGAGATGGGAATACCAGATCACCTTACCTGTCTCCTGTGAAATTTGTATGCAGGTCAAGAAGCAACAGTTAGAATTGGACATGGGACAACAGATCAGATCAGATCAGTCGCTCAGTCGTGTCCTACTCTTTGCGACCCCATGAATCGCAGCACGCCAGGCCTCCCTGTCCATCACCAACTCCCGGAGTCCATCGAGTCAGTGATGCCATCCAGCCATCTCATCCTCTGTCGTCCCCTTCTCCTCCTGCCCCCAATCCCTCCCAGCATCAGAGTCTTTTCCAATGAGTCAACTCTTCGCATGAGGTGGCCAAAGTACTGGAGTTTCAGCTTTAGCATCATTCCTTTCAAAGAAATCCCAGGGCTGATCGCCTTCAGAATGGACTGGTTGGATCTCCTTGCAGTCCAAGGGACTCTCAAGAGTCTTCTCCAACACCACAGTTCAAAAGCATCATTTCTTCGGCGCTCAGCCTTCTTCACAGTCCAACTCTCACATCCATACATGACCACAGGAAAAACCATAGCCTTGACTAGACGAACCTTTGTTGGCAAAGTAATGTCTCTCTGCCTTTGAATATGCTATCCAGGTTGGTCATAACTTTCCTTCCAAGGAGTAAGCATCTTTTAATTTCATGGCTTCAGTCACCATCTGTAGTGATTTTGGAGCCCAGAAAAATAAAGTCTGACACTGTTTCCACTGTTTCCCCATCTATTTCCCATGAAGTGGTGGGACCGGATGCCATAATCTTCGTTTTCTGAATGTTGAGCTCTAAGCCAACTTTTTCACTCCACTTTCACTTTCATCTGGTTCCAAATCGGGAAAGGAGTATGTCAAGGTTGTATATTGTCACCCTGTTTACTTAACTTATGTTCAGAGTATATCATGAGAAATACCAGGCTGAATGAAGCACAGCTGGAATCAAGATTGCAGAGAGAAAAATCAATAACCTTAGATACAAAGATGACACCACCTTTATGGCATAAAGTGAAGAAGAACTAAAGAGCCTCTTGATGAAAGTGAAAGATGAGAGTGAAAAAGTTGGCTTAAAACTCAACATTCAGAAAACTAAGATCATGGCATCTGGTCCCATCACTTCCTGGCAAATAGATGGGGAAACAGTGGAAACACTGTCATACTTTATTTTTTTTGGACTTCAAAATCACTGCCGATTGTGACTGCATCCATGAAATTAAAAGACGCTTACTCCTTGGAAGAAAAATTATGACCAACCTAGATAGCATATTGAAAAACAGAGACATTACTTTGCCAACAAAAGTCCTTCTAGTCAAAGCTATGGTTTTTCCAGTAGTCATGTATGGGTATGAGAGTTGGACTATAAAGAAAGTGAGTGCTGAAGAAATGATGCTTTTGAACTGTGGTGTTGGAGAAGACTCTTGAGAGTCCCTTGGACAGCAAGGGGATCCAACCAGTAAATCATAAAGGAAATCAGTCCTGAATATTCATTGGAAGTACTGATGCTGAAGCTGATGAGAAACTTATCCAATACTTTAGCCACTTGATGCAAAGAACTAAGTCATTGGAAAAGACCCTGATGATTGAAGATTGAAGATTGAAGTCAGGAGGAGAAGGGGATGACAGAGGGTGATATGGTTGAATGGCATCACCAACTCGATGGACATGAGTTTGAGCGAGCTCTGGGAGTTGATGATGGACAGGGAGGCCTGGCGTGCTGCAGTCCATGGGGTCACAAAGAGTCATACATGATTAAGTGACTGAACTGAACTGAACTATATTTTCTGTCTTTGATGTCATATTTTATATCTTCCTGCTTATCCTTTTATTGCTTAGTATAGTTGATTTTACATTTTTTCTTTTAATATATGTACTAGCTTATTTAAGTGACCTTCAATCCTTACTATATTTTTGTCTTTCCACCTGCTGTTCTCACTGGATGATTTCCATTACTCTACCTTCGAGATTGCTTATATGTTATTCTGTGTCATTTAGTCTGTTTCTTATTGCTTCTATTTTTTTTTATTTTGATATTGTGTTCTTTATATTTTCTAGTTCCTTGTTAAAATAATTTTTGTTTAATCTTCTTCCCTCATTCAGTTTGCATTTTTATTACCAATATTTTGAACTCGTTGTCTGATAAATTGCTTATTTCTGTTTCATTATTTATTTTTTCGGGGGTTTTCTCTTGCTCTTTCTGTTGAGAGTAGTTCCTCTGCATTTCATTTTACTTAACTTTGTCTCTATGAATATAGGTGAAGCATTTATCTATTGTGATCTTAAAGAGGTGTTCTTATGTGAGAGCATTCTTAGGTAGACTTCATATGCCCAATGCCTTTTTTGGGTCTGCTGCAATTGATGTGTATGCCAGTCCTGATTTTACTCAGTGTACTGGCCACTATTATCTTAGTAGTTGGTGTGGCTGGTGATGGAAGAGCTAAAGCTGGTGCAGTATGTGGAGTGATTTGGGCCAGGGAATTTGCTTGGCTTGAACTGGGAAGTATAGAGAAGTGGCAGTTGCTAGGACAGACCTCTCTGCCCTGCCTGGAGGCAAGTCAGGACCATGCACTCCTCCCGAGTGGAATCTAGTTTCTTAAGTCTTTCTACCTGTCCCAGCCTTTCTGTTAGCAGCCAATGGGGTTTTTTTTTTATTATGTGCAGGACCCTAGAACTAGAACACCCAGTCTGTGACTTGACTTACTGACTTCACAAAGTGAGTATCTGCCCCTGTGATATCTCTTTTCCTCTTAGTCTCCTCCCAGGTGTACAGGTCCTGACCTGATGCTTTTCTTCCAGGGCTATGTAATTGTGTGTGTATCTTTCCCTTGGTTGTATAGGAGTTCTTTTGTTAGTTTCCAGTTAGTTTTCCATGAAAATTGTTCCAAATGCAGATCTATTTTTGATGTGTTTGTGGGGGAGGTGAGCTCCTCATCCTCTTGCTCTGCCATCTTGATCTCTTCCGCTCCATGTCTTTTATCCATTCATCTGTCGATAGACACTTATTTCCATATCTTGGCTATTGTAAATAATGCTGCAGTGTAAGTTGGTGTGCATGTGTCTTTTTGAATTAGTATTTTGTTTTTATGGGGGTAAATACCCAGAAGCAAAATTGCTGAATTTATAGTAGGTCTACTTTTAATTTTTAAAAAAACCTCCATGCTGTTTTTGCTGGCGACTGCACTAATGCACCACCTCACTGACACTTCACCAGGGATCCCTTTGTTCCACACCCTTGCCTACATTTGTTGCTTGCTGCATTTTTGATTGTAACCATTCTGACAGGTGTGCTGTGCTATCTCATTGTGGTTTTGATCTGCATTCTCCTGATGATTAGTGATATTGAGCATCTTTTCATGTGTCTGTTGGTTATTTGTATGTCTTCTTTGGAGAAATGTACATTGTGATCCTCTGGCCAGTTTTTAATTGGGTTTGTTATTTTGATGTTGAGTTGTTTGAATTCTTTGTATATTTTGATTATTTATCCCTTACTGGATATGTCATTTAGGAATATCTTTTCCCATTTAGTAAGCTACTTTTTCATTTTGTTAACTGTTTCTGTCTTTAAGGAGAAAGCTTTTCAGTATTATGTAGCCCCATTTGTTTATTTTCGCTTCTTTTTCCCTTGCCTAGGGTGACAGAGCCAAAAATTTTTTGCTAAGATTGATGTCAAAGAGTTTTATGGTTTCAGGTCTTACATTTAAGTCTCTAATCTATTTTGAGTTTATCTTTGTATAAGGTGTGAGAAATTAGTCCGGTTTGGTTCTGTTGCATGTTGCAGTTTTCCGAGCACCATTTGTTAAAGAGGCTGACAATTTCCAATTGTATATTCTTACCTCCTTTGTTGTAGATTAATTGGTGATATAATCATGGTTATATCTGGGGGCTTTCTATTCAGTTCCATTAATCAGTGCCTGCAAACTCAGTTGCTTCAGTCATGTCTGACTCTTTGCAACTCTATGGACTGTAGCCTGCCAGGCTCTTCAGTCCATGGGATTCTCCAAGCAAGAATACTGGAGTGGGTTGTCATGCCGTCCTTCAGAGAATCTTCTAGACCTCATGATTGGATCCACGTCTCCTGCATCTCCTGCATTGTAGACAGATTCTTTACCACTGAGCCACCAGGGAAGTCCTCCATTAATCTACATACTTGCTTTTATCCCAATGCCATATACTTTTAATTACTATAGTTTTGCAATATAGTTTGAAATCAGGCAGCATGATTTCTCCAGCTTTGTACTTGTGTCACAAGATTGCTTTGGCTCTTTGGAGTTTTATGTGCTCCAGTCAAATTTTAGAACTATTTGTTCTAGTTCTACGAAAGAAGTGGTTAGTGTTTTGATATATATGGTATTTAATTTGTGGAATGCCTTGAGTAGATTTTATCTTTTAAAAAGTATTTCTCTTCCAATCTATGAGCATGGTATATCTTTCTATTTATTTGTGTCATATTTAATTTCTTTCATCAATTTCTTATAGTTTTCAGGATATCGATCTTTCACATCCTTGATTAAATTTATTTTCACAGGTATTTTATTATTTTTAATGCAATTGTAAGTGAGATTGTTTTCTTAATTTTTCTTTCTGATAGCTCATCATCAGTGTATAGAAATGGAACAGATTTCTGTACAGTAATGTTGTATCCTGCTATTTGAGCATTACTTTACTAGCATGTGAGATGAGTGCAATTTTGTGGTAGTTTGAGCATTCTTTGGCATTGCCTTTCTTTGGGATTGGAATGAAAACTGACCTTTTCCAGTCCTGTGGCCACTGCTGAGTTTTCCAAATTTGCTGGCATATTGAGTGCAGCACATTCACAGCATCGTCTTTCAGGATTTGGAATAGCTCAACTGGAATTCCATCACCTCCACTAGCTTTGTTCGTAGTGATGCTTTCTAAGGCCCACTTGACTTCACATTCCAGGATGTCTGGCTCTAGGTCAGTGATCACACCATCGTGATTATCTGGGTCGTGAAGATCTTTTACATGCTAGTAAAGTAATGCTCAAAATTCTCCAAGCCAGGCTTCAGCAATATGTGAACTATGAACTTCCTGATGTTCAAGCTGGTTTTAGAAAAGGCAGAGGAACCAGAGATCAAATTGCCAACATCTGCTGGATCATAGAAAAGCAAGAGAGTTCCAGAAAAACATCTATTTCTGCTTTATTGACTATGTCAAAGCCTTTGACTGTGTGGATCACAATAAACTGTGGGAAATTCTGAAAGAGATGGGAATACCAGACCACCTGATCTGCCTCTTGAGAAATTTGTTTGCAGGTCAGGAAGCAACAGTTAGAACTGGACATGGAACAACAGACTGGTTCCAAATAGGAAAAGGAGCTCATCAAGGCTGTATATTGTCACCCTGTTTATTTAACTTATATGCAGAGTACATCATGAGAAACACTGGACTGGAAGAAACACAAGCTGGAATCAAGATTGCCGGGAGAAATATCAATAACCGCAGATATGCAGATGACACCACCCTTATAGCAGAAAGTGAAGAGGAACTCAAAAGCCTCTTGATGAAAGTGAAAGTGGAGAGTGAAAAAGTTGGCTTAAAGCTCAACATTCAGAAAACGAAGATCATGGCATCCGGTCCCATCACTTCATGGGAAATAGATGGGGAAACAGTGGAAACAGTGTCAGACTTTATTTTTCTGGGCTCCAAAATCACTGCAGATGGTGACTGCAGCCATGAAATTAAAAGATGCTTACTCCTTGGAAGGAAAGTTATGACCAACCTAGATAGCATATTCAAAAGCCAGAGACATTACTTTGCCAACAAAGGTTCATCTAGTCAAGGCTATGGTTTTTCCTGTGGTTATGTATGGATGTGAGAGTTGGACTGTGAAGAAGGCTGAGCGCTGAAGAATTGATGCTTTTGAACTGTGGTGTTGGAGAAGACTCTTGCGAGTCCCTTGGACTGCAAGGAGATCCAACCAGTCCAATTTGAAGGAGATTAGCCCTGGGATTTCTTTGGAAGGAATGATGCTAAAGCTGAAACTCCAGTACTTTGGCCACCTCATGCGAAGAGTTGACTCATTGGAAAAGACTCTGATGCTGGGAGGGATTGGGCGCAGGAGGAGAAGGGGACGACAGAGGATGAGATGGCTGGATGGCATCACTGACTCAATGGACGTGAGTCTCAGTGAACTCCAGGAGTTGGTGATGGACAGGGAGGCCTGGCGTGCTGCGATTCATGGGGTCGCAAAGAGTCGGACACGACTGAGCGACTGATCTGATCTGATCTGATCCTGCTATTTCATTTATTAGATCTAATAGTTTTCCTTTGGTAGAGTCAGTTTTACCTCTTTCTTTCCAATTTGGATTCCTTTTATTTATTTGCCTTATCTGATTGCTGTGACTAAGATTTCCAACCGTATGTTTTATAAAAGTGATGAGATTGGGTATCCTTGTCTTATTCCTGACCTTAGATAAAAACTTTCCAGCTTTTTACTTTTGTGTATGTTGTTGGCTGAGGGTTTGTCATATATAGCTTATGTTGATGTATGTTTACTCCATACCAATTTTTTATCCTAAATGTATGTCAGAACATATGTCAATATGCTTTTTCTGCATCTATTGAGATAACTGTATGATTTTTATTCTTTAATATTTTAGTATGGCATAGCACATCAAGTGATTTATAGATATTGAATGATAATTTCATTCCTGGAATAAATCCCACTTGATCATGATGTAAGATTCTTTTAATGTGTTTTTGCTAATATTTTATTGAAAATTTTTACTTCTGTCTTTATCAGTGATATTCACCTAAGTTGTGTTGTTGTTATTGTGTCTGTCTGGTCTTCATATCAGGTTGATGTTGACCTCATTGCATGAATTTGGAAGTATTATTTTGCAATTTTGGGGGAATAGTTTGAGAAAGTTAGGTGTTGACTCTTCTTTAAATGTTTGGTATTATTTTCCTGTGAAGTCCTCTGGTTCTAAAGGTTTGACTGTTGATGGTTTTTTAATGCTGTTAAGTTTATTATTAGTAATTACTCTGTTAATATTTTTACTTCTTCCTGCATAAAAATTGGGAGATTATATTTCTAGGAAGTTATATGTTTTTTCTGGGTTTTACAATTTGTTGCCATATAATTGTAGTAACCTCTATGATTCTTTGTGTTTCTGCAGTGTTGTTTGTAACTTATCTTCTTTCATTTCTGATTTGATTTATTTGGGTTATCTCTCTTTTTTTCCTTGATGAGTCAGGTTAAAAATTTATCAATTTTATTATTTTTTAAAATAATCAGGTTTTAGTTTCACTTATTGTCCCTCTTTTTAGTCTTTATTTCATTTACTTCTGCTCTGATCTTTATTATATTCCTATTTCTATTAACTTTAGGTTTTGTTTGTTGTTCTTTTTCTACTTATTTTAGGTGTAAATTTAGATCACTTATTTGAGATTTTTCTTGATTTGTGGATTAGGCTTTTATTGCGATAAACTTTCTTCTAGAAGTACTTTTGCTGCATCCCATAGATTTAGCCTGTTGTATTTCCATTTTAATTTGTCTTGAGATATGTTTTTATTTACTCTTTGTTTTCTTCAATCCCATTAGTTATTTAGTAGTATACTGTTTAGGTTTCACATGTTTATTTTTTTCCTCAGTCTCTTCTTGCAGTTTTCTTGTCTCATGTGGTTGTATTTGGAAAAATGCTTGATATAATTTCAGTCTTCTTTAATTTACTGAGATATGTCTTGTGGCCTAGCATGTGATCTATCCTGGAGAATCTTCCATATTTACTTGAAAAGAGTGTGTATTCTTCAATATTTGGATGGGATGTGTATTCTTCAATTTTTGGATGGAATGTTTTTTATGTATGTATTCAATGATCTGAGTTTTTTATGTATGTATTCAATGATCTGAATACATACAATGATCAGATCATTGAATACATACATAAAAAACATTCGTTCTCTTATTGACTTTCTGTCTGAATATCTGTCCTATGATGTAGGTGGGGTACTAGAGTCCTCTGCTTTTATCTTGTTACCATCAGTTTCTTCCCTAACACTGTTAGTATTCACTTTGTGTGTTTAGATGCTCCTATATTGGGTGCATATATATTTATAATTGTTATATCTTCTGGTTAGATTGACTCCTTTATTACAATGTAATGGCCTTTTTTGTCTCTTGTTACAGTCTTTCTTTTAAAGTCTGTTTTGTCTGATACAAGTATTGCTGCCACAGCTTTCTTTTTGTTTTGCATAGAATATCATTTTCCATCCCCTCACTTTCTAGCACCTTTGGGCTCATTGAAATCAAATCGTTGATATGCACCATAACTATCTAAGCTCAGTATCCTGCTTTTCTCCACTGTGAATCCCCCAGGGTTCATGGCAGGGGGTGGCTTCAGTGGCTGATATCTTAATGGCTATAGCATCCTTTACTTACAGATATGGCAGGTGACATTCTTTATCCACAGTGCCTCTTCTTGGTCACAAATTTGACCAATGTTTGGGAGACATTTCATGACTAATTTTGTACCACAGAAGGCTTATTTCCAGATCAGATAAAGATTCTGTTGATAGGCCACTCAATGTGTTAAATTTTTATTTATTTATTTATTTTTTTACATTTTATTTTATTTTTAAACTTTACATAATTGTATTAGTTTTGCCAAATATCAAAATGAATCCACCACAGGTATACATGTGTTCCCCACCCTGAACCCTCCTCCCTCCTCCCTCCCCACACCATCCCTCTGGGTTGTCCCAGTGCACCAGCCCCAAGCATCCAGTATCGTGCATCGAACCTGGACTGGCAACTTGTTTCATACATGATATTTTACATGTTTCAATGCCATTCTCCCAAATCTTCCCACCCTCTCCCTCTCTCACAGAGTCCATAAGACTGTTCTATACATCAGTGTCTCTTTTGCTGTCTCGTACACAGGGTTATTGTTACCATCTTTCTAAATTCCATATATATGCATTAGTATACTGTATTGGTGTTTTTCTTTCTGGCTTACTTCCCTCTGTATAATAGGCTCCAGTTTCATCCACCTCATTAGAACTGATTCAAATGTATTCTTTTTAATGGCTGAGTAATACTCCATTGTGTATATGTACCACTGCTTTCTTATCCATTCATCTGCTGATGGACATCTAGGTTGCTTCCACGTCCTGGCTATTATAAACAGTGCTGCGATGAACATTGGGGTACACGTGTCTCTTTCCCTTCTGGTTTCCTCAGTGTGTATGCCTAGCAGTGGGATTGCTGGACCATAAGGCGGTTCTATTTCCAGTTTTTTAAGGAATCTCCACACTGTTCTCCATAGTGGCTGTAGTAGTTTACATTCCCACCAACAGTGTAAGAGGGTTCCCTTTTCTCCACACCCTCTCCAGCATTTATTACTTGTAGACTTTTGGATCGCAGCCATTCTGACTGGCATGAAATGGTACCTCATAGTGGTTTTGATTTGCATTTCTCTGATAATGAGTGATGTTGAGCATCTTTTCATGTGTTTGTGAGCCATCTGTATGTCTTCTTTGGAGAAATGTCTATTTAGTTCTTTGGCCCATTTTTGGATTGGGTCATTTATTTTTCTGGAGTTGAGCTGTAGGAGTTGCTTGTATATTTTTGAGATTAGTTGTTTGTCAGTTGCTTCATTTGCTATTATTTTCTCCCATTCTGAAGGCTGTCTTTTCACCTTGCTAATAGTTTCCTTTGATGTGCAGAAGATTTTAAGGTTAATTAGGTCCCATTTGTTTATTTTTGCTTTTGTTTCCACTATTCTGGGAGGTGGGTCATAGAGGATCCTGCTGTGATGTATGTCAGAGAGTGTTTTGCCTATGTTCTCCTCTAGGAGTTTTATAGTTTCTGGTCTTACGTTGAGATCTTTAATCCATTTTGAGTTTATTTTTGTGTATGGTGTTAGAAAGTGTTCTAGTTTTATTCTTTTACAAGTGGTTGACCAGAGTTCCCAGCACCACTTGTTAAAGAGATTGTCTTTAATCCATTGTATATTCTTGCCTCCTTTGTCAAAGATAAGGTGTCCATATGTGTGTGGATTTATCTCTGGGCTTTCTATTTTGTTCCATTGATCTATATTTCTGCCTTTGTGCCAGTACCATACTGTCTTGATAACTGTGGCTTTGTAGTAGAGCCTGAAGTCAGGTAGGTTGATTCCTCCAGTTCCATTCTTCTTTCTCAAGATCGCTTTGGCTATTCGAGGTTTTTTGTTTTTCCATACAAATTGTGAAATTATTTGTTCGAGCTCTGTGAAGAATACTGTTGGTAGCTTGATAGGGATTGCATTGAATCTATAAATTGCTTTGGGTAGTATACTCATTTTCACTATATTGATTCTTCCAATCCATGAACATGGTATATTTCTCCATCTATTAGTGTCCTCTTTGATTTCTTTCACCAGTGTTTTATAGTTTTCTATATATAGGTCTTTAGTTTCTTTAGGTAGATATATTCCTAAGTATTTTATTCTTTCCGTTGCAATGGTGAATGGAATTGTTTCCTTAATTTCTCTTTCTGTTTTCTCATTATTAGTATATAGGAATGCAAGGGATTTCTGGGTGTTGATTTTATATCCTGCAACTTTACTATAGTCATTGATTAGTTCTAGTAATTTTCTGGTGGAGTCTTTAGGGTTTTCTATGTAGAGGATCATGTCATCTGCAAATAGTGAGAGTTTTACTTCTTCTTTTCCAATTTGGATTCCTTTTATTTCTTTTTCTGCTCTGATTGCTGTGGCCAAAACTTCCAAAGCTATGTTGAAAGTAATGGTGAAAGTGGGCACCCTTGTCTTGTTCCTGACTTTAGAGGAAATGCTTTCAATTTTTCACCATTGAGGATAATGTTTGCTGTGGGTTTGTCATATATAGCTTTTATAACGTTGAGGTATGTTCCTTCTATTCCTGCTTTCTGGAGAGTTTTTATCATAAATGGATGTTCAGTTTTGTCAAAGGCTTTCTCTGCATCTATTGAGATAATCATATGGTTTTTATTTTTCAATTTGTTAATGTGGTGTATTACATTGATTGATTTGCGGATATTGAAGAATCCTTGCATCCCTGGGATAAAGCCCACTTGGTCATGGTGTATGATCTTTTTAATGTGTTGTTGGATTCTGATTGCTAGAATTTTGTTAAGGATTTTTGCATCTATCTTCATCAGTGATATTGGCCTGTAGTTTTCTTTTTTTGTGGGATCTTTGTCAGGTTCTGGTATTAGGGTGATGGTGGCCTCATAGAATGAGTTTGGAAGTTTACCATCCTCTGCAATTTTCTGGAAGAGTTTGAGCAGGATAGGTGTTAGCTCTTCTCTAAATTTTTGGTAGAATTCAGCTGTGAAGCCGTCTGGACCTGGGCTTTTGTTTGCTGGAAGATTTTTGATTACAGTTTCAATTTCCATGCTTGTGATGGGTCTGTTAAGATTTTCTATTTCTTCCTGGTCGAGTTTTGGAAAGTTGTACTTTTCTAAAAATTTGTCCATTTCTTCCACGTTGTCCATTTTATTGGCATATAATTGTTGATAGTAGTCTCTTATGATCCTTTGTATTTCTGTGTTGTCTGTTGTGATTTCTCCATTTTCATTTCTAATTTTATTGATTTGATTTTTCTCCCTTTGATTCTTGATGAGTCTGGCTAATGATTTGTCAATTTTATTTATCATTTCAAAGAATCAGCTTTTGGTTTTGTTGATTTTTGCTATGGTCTCTTTTGTTTCTTTTGCATTTATTTCTGCTCTAATTTTTAAGATTTCTTTCCTTCTACTAACCCTGGGGTTCTTCATTTCTTCCTTTTCTAGTTGCTTTAGGTGTAGAGTTAGGTTATTTATTTGACTTTTTTCTTGTTTCTTGAGGTGTGCCTGTATTGCTATGAACTTTCCCCTTAGGACTGCTTTTACTGTGTCCCACAGGTTTTGGGTTGTTGTGTCAAGAAATAGTAGAATAACAGAGGCAGAAGATAGGATTAGTGAATTAGAAGATAGAATGGTAGAAATAAATGAATCAGAGAGGATAAAAGAAAAACAAATTAAAAGAAATGAGGACAATCTCAGAGACCTCCAGGCCAATATTAAATGCTACAACATTCGAATCATAGGGGTCCCAGAAGAAGAAGACAAAAAGAAAGACCATGAGAAAATACTTGAGGAGATAATAGTTGAAAACTTCCCTAAAATGGGGAAGGAAATAATCACTCAAGTCCAAGAAACCCAGAGAGTCCCAAACAGGATAAACCCAAGGCGAAACACCCCAAGACACATATTAATCAAATTAACAAAGATCAAACACAAAGAACAAATATTAAAAGCAGCAAGGGAAAAACAACAAATAACACACAAGGGGATTCCCATAAGGATAACAGCTGATCTTTCAATAGAAACTCTTCAAGCCAGGAGGGAATGGCAAGACATACTTAAAGTGATGAAAGAAAATAACGTACAGCCCAGATTATTGTACCCAGCAAGGTTCTCATTCAAGTATGAAGGAGAAATCAAAAGCATTTC
Organism: Bubalus kerabau; assembly: GCF_029407905.1. Classification (NCBI taxonomy): domain Eukaryota; kingdom Metazoa; phylum Chordata; class Mammalia; order Artiodactyla; family Bovidae; genus Bubalus; species Bubalus kerabau. The sequence goes on along the minus strand of NC_073624.1, from coordinate 146,833,083 downwards.
AGACAAGCAAAAGCTGAGAGAATTCTGCACCACCAAACCAACTCTCCAACAAATACTTAAGGATATTCTCTAGACAGGAAACACAAAAACAGTGTATAAATTCGAACCCAAAACAATAAAGTAAATGGCAACGGGATCATACTTATCAGTAATTACCTTAAATGTAAATGGGTTGAATGCCCCAACCAAAAGACAAAGACTGGCTGAATGGATACAAAAACAAGACCCCTACATATGTTGTCTACAAGAGACCCACCTCAAAACAGGGGACACATACAGACTGAAAGTGAGGGGCTGGAAAAAGATTTTCTATGCAAATAGGGACCAAAAGAAAGCAGGAGTAGCAATACTCGTATCAGATAAAATAGACTTTAAAACAAAGGCTGTGAAAAGAGACAAAGAAGGTCACTACATAATGATCAAAGGATCAATCCAAGAAGAAGATATAACAATTATAAATATATATGCACGCAACATGGGAGCACTGCAGTATGTAAGACAAATGCTAACAAGTATGAAAGGAGAAATTAACAATAACACAATAATAGTGGGAGACTTTAATACCCCACTCACAACTATGGATAGATCAACTAAACAGAAAATTAACAAGGAAACACAAACTTTAAACGATACAATAGACCAGTTAGACCTAATTGATATCTATAGGACATTTCATCCCAAAACAATGAATTTCACCTTTTTCTCAAGCGCACATGGAACCTTCTCCAGGATAGATCACATCCTGGGCCATAAAGCTAGCCTTGGTAAATTCAAAAAAATAGAAATCATTCCAAGCATCTTTTCTGACCACAATGCAGTAAGATTAGATCTCAATTACAGGAGAAAAACTATTAAAAAATCCAACATATGGAGGCTGAACAACATGCTGCTGAATAACCAACAAATCACAGAAGAAATCAAAAAAGAAATCAAAATTTGCATAGAAACGAATGAAAATGAAAACACAACTCAATGTGTTAAATTTTTAGATCAGGCCTTATTGATAACCTAAAATTCTCTGGATCACCTGTCTTACTAGTCTATTATGATCTAGGGAATGTTTCCTTTGTTGTTTCTTCCCATATCTGGAGTTGCACTATTACAGTATTCTCTGTAGAGTTAAATATACGATCAACTCTCTTAATATGTTTAAACATCCTTAATTTTGTCAGAGGTCTGGTTACACATTGGATAATGTAAGAGATACCAATCTTATGAAACAGGATATAAGTAATACAGTTGGCAATGTTAATGAAGTCCTAGTCTATCAGAGAGAGGTACAAGGCACAAATGATTTGAAAATAACAAGAAAAAACATAGTAAAACAATGATTAGTGTAATTAGTTTTAATTTGATTGCAATAAGCCATCAAGTTCACAGGTGAGCTAGCTGGAGAAGCCAAGTTCTAGAAAGATCAGGTACAGAGGGAAATGAAATGTTTCATCTTTGTCTACAAAGGTATACTTTATCAACTTGTTATAGGTTGTAGTTTAAGAGGAAAGATTTTTTTTTTTTTTTTGTAGAAAATAGTGAAACCAATGTATTACAGAAAAAGTCATAAATTATGAATAATATTTATCAATACATTCAGTCTCACATAATTAATTCCTGTTGATCTGGATGAAGTTGTTAGGTTTTCCATTAGGGTTTTATAATTTCTTAGCCAGTTTAGTGATATAATCTAAAAATTATCAGAAATATATTTGTAAAAAGTCCTTTTTAGGAATCTTCTTGAGGAACTTCATTTTATAAAAGCATCAGAGTAAAACAAGGATTGTTTATAAACAACAAGACTTCAACGCCTGAATAAACATTAAGATTTACACTTTGGTTGTGTATATAGGGATCCTTTATTTTTTTTTGTTTGTTTGTTTTTTTAAATTTTATTTTATTTTTAAACTTTACATAACTGTATTAGTTTTGCCAAATATCAAAATGAATCCGCCACAGGTATACATGTGTTCCCCATCCTGAACCCTCCTCCCTCCTCCCTCCCCATTCCATCCCTCTGGGTCATCCCAGTGCACCAGCCCCAAGCATCCATCCTTTAATAAGATAGTTTTCCAGTAAGAGAATCTTTATGTGGACTGGCAGAAAACTCCTCACAGGAACACACCATTAAGGATGAATAGTAGAACAAAATTGAGGTTAGTCCTATTTGGGACTGTCATGCCAGTTTGATTACTCAGTAAATCAATGTAGTTTAGTTTCAGAGCTTAAAGATTCAGCTTTCTTAATAGCAGTGATTAAGGCATTTCATGGTACTTATCTGGGAGAAGAAGTGCCTTTGGTTCTAAGAGATTTGCCTTAAAATTTTCTTTTAATAAAAGTTTGTTTTCTTCTAGGGGAAATTGCATTCTTAAGTTCGTATTTTCCTCTTTTAAAAAGAGGGATAATATTGCTCCTTTCTGCACTAATGAAATTGGAATTCCCAGCCCATGCTTCTAAACGCTGTGTTATAGTGTCTATAGCAGGAGACTGGTAGACAATCTGGATTGGAAACTAAATTTGAAGGAACCATACCAAATATCAAGCTAAGAAATTTGGAATTTATTAAATGATGATTATTTGATTACTGAAGGGAGAAAATAAAACAAATGTGGGAAGATTAATCAGTTGTCATGTATAGATCCCTGGTGGCTAAGATGGTAAAGAATCTGCCTGCAGTGCAGAAGACCTGGGTTTGATCTCTGGGTCAGGAAGATCCCCTGGAGATGGGAACGGCAACACCCTTTAGTATTTTTGCCTGGAGAATTCCATGCACATAGGAGCCTGGCGGGCTATAGTCAATGGGGCCGCAAAGAGTCGGACATAACTGAGTGACTAACATAACACACATGTGTAGATTAATTTGTAGGACTAGACGGTTGGAGGCAAAAATAATCAAAAGATTTTTTAAAACATTTAGAGTAAGAGAGAATAAGGATTAAAACTAGGGCAGTTGAAATGGAAAGGGAAGAGGTAGATATAAAGAAGGAAGAGTTGAGAATTGTAGTGACTACAAAGGATGAGAATGGAAAATGGCCCAAGATGGCTTAGATATCAAACAGATGTATGACTGGAAGAATGGTGGCACCATATCCTCAATAGGGGGGATGAACTGAATTGGGAGAAGGAAGATCTGATATGAAGTGGAGGAGACAGCCAAACATAAATTATTAAAAGCTTTTGAGTATTCACATATATTTTTTAGAGTTAGTCTTATGAAGGGGAATCATTTGAACACATGTAATATGGTATGTTAACTGAAATAAATAATTTAACATTTCCATAACTATTTTTTAAAGAATATTAGTTAAAATTATTCCGAGTCCAGAAGATTCTATAGTCTCTAGTTTTATTTTAGCAGAGATGCCCATGATTCCCTCTTCATATAGCTATAGATGCAAGTAGTAATCAGATTATCACAAAGTCTTTGGAATGTTATATTTACCACATAAAGTGATCAATTATGGTCACTTTATTCCTGCAAAATGTAGCAAATTTTCTATCTAACATGGTCAATCTGTTGAACAAAGCACTTTGCTCAAAATGGATATGTGTTTATTTGAGAGATATCCTGAGAATAAACTGAGATAAAGAAATGTGAAGTAACTTAAGTTACTGATCTGCTCTTATCTTTAAAAATTTAGTAAAATATAATTTTTTTGGTGTTTGGTCTTGTGAGTTCCAGTTTTAATTTATAGGAATCTGGTTTTGCTTGAATAAAAATTTGGAGGGTGGACAATTTTAGTCTTTTGTTTTTAAGACACTCTTAGATAAAACTTGGTTAGTGGTGTGGGTCATAATAGAGTGCCATACTTTCCTCTTTAGGATGTTGATTGCTGCTTATTACAGAGAACATTGTACAATGGCCATGCTATTCATAGACTTTGGCACCTTATAGCTTTTGTTAGTGGCAGGTATTCACTGCTAAGTTTAAGATTTTGGGTTAGCTATGGATTTATCATTTACCAGCTTTGTTTGCACATTTTAGTATTGACAGTGGATTTGGAAAGCCAAGAGAAGTGGCAGGCAATTATACTTCAAAACCTCATTAAACTTTATGCTCTGAGTAGAATTTCAAAGCTCATTCTCTCAGAACAGTTGAAAAGAAAAAAAAATTTGTAAACTCTAAATAGAAACTTTTGTTGAAAATACTATAGATTATGAAGAAAATACTGTCAACATATTGGTTTTTATAAGTAGCTTAATGGTTGAAAGAAATGGCAAAATATCTCATGTTTTCTTCCATAGATCTGGGGCTGTCTTCATGGGTGTACAACCTTCACAGTGACACAGGACCCCATGTTTGGAAGTTTTATTTTAATAAAATAAATTTATTTTAATTTATTAATTAAATTAAATAAATTTGACCATATTTATTTTAATCATCTGAAGTTGCCGTCTTGAAATTCTGAGTACATTTTTAACAAAGGGCTCTGAATTTTCATTTTGAATCCCCCACTGCCACCCAACTATATAGTCCCGCCTAAATCCTTTGGCTACTTTCAGATGAACTTGTACTTTCCTAAGTTCCCATTACCCGATCCCAGATCACTTTTAACATGTGAAATTCAAGATAGAGTTGCAACTAAAATGAAGTCTGCTAATTTAGGTTGATTACTGACATCTAAGCAGTTTGGACTAAGTATAACATATATGTTCACAAAATCTTAGCTCTATTAGCTACAAATGACCACTTGAAGTGGAATAAATAATTTAGTAGAAAGGATCCAAAAGAGTAAAGACCAAAAGCCCCTGAGCAAAGGGAAAAAATGAAAAATGAATCGACATGAAGTGCCTGCCAACACTCTCTTTGACTCTTCTCCAAGCCTACTATAAGCCAATCAACTGGCATATGTCATATCCTGCAGATGGAAAAGCAGCCTGTGTGAATGTATACAAGTGCAGATGCATGCATTTGTCATGCAGTTTCCAGAGGTTATATTTATTAAGCAGCCTGCAATGGCCATGAGTTTTGAAGAAGTGTAGTTGCTTTGAGGGAGGCCAGTCATTCTTGTTTATTGGTAGGCATGTTAGTGTGTTGTTAGTTGCTCAGTCGTGCCCGACTCTTTGCGACCCCATGGACTGAAGCCCACCAGACTCCTCTGTCCATGAGATTTTCCAGGCAAGGATACTGGAGTGGGTTGCCATTTCCTTCTCCAGGGGATCTTCCCAACTCAGGGATCGAACCCAGGTCTCCTACACTGTAGGCAGATTCTTTACCAACTGAGCTGCTTCTTCAATGCCTAGAATGAGTCTGACCATATTTTTCTTCTTACATTACTTAGTCATGTGACTATTGGACTGGTATATGGACTCAGCATTATGGAGATAGAGGGAGGTCAGAGGTAGAGTTGGAATTCTGGTGATAGATGCAGCAGTGTGGTAAACAGATTTAGCCATCAGGTGACTGGTCCAGAGATTGAAGAAGCATCAGTTGAAAGCAACTGACATCTTGATGAAAAACAGATGAGGCACTTCACACTGTGACACATCATACAGAAGGTATGAATAGTCTATTTTATTTGACATTTTCTAACACTATAGAATTTCTAAGTTTGAATATTTCTAATTTGAGTATAGAGCTTAAATGTAATATTAATAAGATGCAATGTGTATGGTGTTTATGTTGCAGTTATCATTGAAAAGGTGAATGAAAAGTATATACATGACTCTCTTGGGCTTGGGATATTAATGAGGAAGGGGCAGTAGACTGAAAATCATTTTCTATCTGATACATGATCAATGGGCATTTTTGGGGTAATGAAACAGCAAAAGTGGCTTGAGCTGGGGAAGGCATGAGTGTTTTGACTTGCTGCAGACCCCCACTCACTGATCCTCAGTATAAGAGGATTTGGAGGAAGGGGTCACTTTACCTCTAGCAAACAGACTACAGTTTACCAGAGAGCGGGAGAGTCACAGTGCTGATATCAACCAAGGATCCTGACTCTGAAGGAACTCTGTGCTCTTTTCAGGGAGCAATTGCCTTACCTTACTTTGAAAATCTCCTTAATTTGAACTGTTGGGTGCTCTACTGTTTTCATCAATTGTAAGAGTTTACATTTCTTGTTGACTCATGTAATCACTGAGGATATTTTGAAATTTAATCACATTTTTTTCCCCCTGACAGATCTTCAAATGTGAAATGAGCAGATATAGACACAATTAAGTTAAATTGAAAACCCTTTAAATATAGTAATTTCTCAGCCACACTACAGAAAAATATTCCTATTCATTCTTACCTAAATTAGTTTTCATTGACACCTGATATTTCTGTCTTGATATATATCCCTGCTAGTCTCTCCAGATTAAGTGATCCTTCCAAGTATTGACTTTGACCTTCTATTCAATTAATTTTAGGGAGAAAGAGACCTTACCACAATTTTGCTTAGCATTCATAAAGGTAAACTAGTGTTTTATGGCGACCTGAGTAGAAAACTTTCCAATGGAGCCCGAAAAACTTCCAAATGGAATCTTTCTTCATGGCATTATGCATTACTAAATTTAGTATGTAGATTTATGCTCTTTGAAGCACAAGCTGAAATCAAGATTGCCAGGAGAAATATCAATAACCTCAGATATGCAGAAAGCAAAGAAGAAATAGTCTCTTGATGAAAGTGAAAGAAGAGAGTGAAAAAGTTGGCTTAAAATTCAATATTCAGAAAACTAATATCATGGCATTGGGGCCCATTACTTCATGGCAAATAGATGGGGAAACAGTGACAGACTTTATTTTTTGGGGCTCCAGAATCACTTCAGAAGGTGACTGGAGCCATGAAATTAAAAGACACTTGCTCCTTGGAAGAAAAGTTATGACCAACATACACAGCATACTAAAAAGCAGAGACATTACTTTGCCAACAAAGGTCCATCTAATCAAAGCTATGGTTTTTCCAGTTGTCATGTATAGATGTGAGAGTAGGACTATAAAGAAAGCTGAGCACTGAAGAATTGATGCTTTTGAACTATGGTGTTGAAGAAGACTCTTGAGAGTCCCTTGGACTGTAAGGAGATCCAACCAGTCCATCCTACAGGAGATCAGTCCTGAATATTCATTGGGAGGACTGATGCTGAAGCTGCAACTCCAATACTTTGGCCACCTGATGTAAAGAACTAACTCATTTGAAAAGACCCTGATGCTGGAGAGGATTGAAGTCAGGAGGAGAAGGGGACGACAGAGGATGAGATGGTTGGATGGCATCACCAACTCAATGGACATGAGTTTGAGTAAACTCTGGGAGTTGGCAATGGACAGGGAGGCCTGGCATGCTGCAGTCCATAGGGTCGCAAAGAGTTGGACATGACTGAGCTACTGAACTGAACTGAACTTTATGCTCTTTAACAGCATACATATCACACTGCATAAAATCAATATCTTGTGGCTCAGCTGGTAAGGAATCCACCTGCAGTATGGGAGACCTGGTTTCAGTCCCTGGATTGGGAAGATTCCTTGGGGAAGGGAAATGCTACCCACTCCAGTATTTTGGCCTGGAGAATTCCATGGACTGTATAGTCCATGGGATCGCAAAGAGTCAGACATGACAGAGCGACTTTCACTTACTCACTCAATTGAATAATAGTTTGGTTTTGTAGATGTATTCTTTTTACATTAAATTTTATTTTTAATGTTCTGCATCTATTTACCAAAGCTATGAGAATATTGTAATATTCAGAAAGGGACATGTTAGACACCTAACATTTATAATAATAGAAAAACCAGTAGCCTTTGAAAGTGTTCTATAATAGTGAAAGCTGAATTTGGGGGCTGAATTGTTAAGGAGTTTTGTAATCATTCTCTTATCATCTAAATGTCATGCTGAATAATTAAACTCAGTAGCTGGTTGGTTTCATTACTGCCAATGTGCATGGCACAAGAGCTTATAGTAAGCTGCTTCTTTTCCTTCACTTTCTTTTTTAAATTTATTTTTTAATTGGAGGAAATTTGCTTTACAATGTTGTATTGGTTTCTGCCATACAACCACACAAATCAGCCATAATTATACATATATCACTTCCTTCTTGAGCCTTCCTCCCCTCCTGCTGTTCCACCTCTAGGTCATCACAGAGCACCAGACTGAGCTCTGTGTTACATAACAGCTTCTCACCAGCTGTCTGTTTTACACCTGGTAATGTATATATGCCAACGCTACTTTCTCTGTTAGTCCCACATTCTTATTCCTCTTTTTAAAAGGGATTTTAGACTTCCCTGGTGGCTCAGATGGTAAAACATCTGCCTACAATGTGGGAGACCCGGGTTCAATTCCTGGGTCGGGAAGATCTCCTGGAGAAGGAAATGGCAACCTACTCCAGCATTCTTGCCTGGAGAATCCCATGGATGGAGGAGCCTGGCAGGCTACAGTGCATGGGGTCACAGAGAGTCGAACACGACTGAGCGACTTCACCAGACTGAGCTCTGTGTTATATAACAGCTTCTCACCAGCTGTCTGTTTTACACCTGGTAATGTATATATGCCAATGCTACTTTCTCTGCTAGTCCCACATTCTTATTCCTCTTTTTAAAAGGGATTTTAGGGCAGACATGACTTTCAGAGTTTTACAATTACTCAGTATGACTTGCCACACTGGCTGCTCTTTTTTCTATGTTCTACTACGTACAGTCCACTCATGAATCCAGAACTTATTTCTCCCAAAGGACATAATTATAGACAGAAGCGGAAGGTGGAATCAAATAGAAATAGAGCACAAATGGGATTACTTATTTTTTCCAGTTGCCCCCTCTGAACCTTTTCTCTCCTTTTTCGATGAAATTGCTTTTTGGGAGAGCTCCACAGACATAACAACTGGCATGAACCTTGCACAAAGCAAGAACTATCCAAATATTTGTTTAAATTTTACCGGTTTGTGTTGTTAGGTTTTCAGTCAGTTTGGACATAGAAGGTAGGACACACACGACATTACTGAGACAGTTAAGAATGAACACTACTTGAAAATGTTGGAGCATGTGATATGCTTAGTGACATTATTGTGTATAAAAATTATCTGTATTATCTGTATGTTCAGTGTAGAAGAATAAGGTAATCATCATTGCTTATGTATTATTAGTGCCTTCTCTTTACACATGGCTTGAAAACAGACTATGAGTAGAGATAAAACAAACATGTAAACACATATTTCCAAATAGATAATAACAGACTTGTTCCCTCATTGAAATATGTTGCCTTAGTCAGCAGTATTCTGTAAAGAATATATACTAAGATTTATTCACTATTAAATTCAGTAGTATAATGAAAACAACATGGAAGTGCTTATGTTAAAAATCTTTTAAACAGAGATTTTGAAAATAGAAGAATCTTTGAAGGTTTTATTTTTTATTGATATAACCAGATAAAAACTGAAGCAAACAATCCATGATGTGGTGTGGGGCATGGATTGAATTGTTGAACTCTTGACAGAAATATGTCTAGAAGAGGTTACTACCTCAGGTGAAATTAAGTAGATAACTGAAAATTTTTATTGGTGTTCTGGTAAAGCCACTATCATAGTACTCATTGGGCTATTTAAGTGTTTTTCACCTATAATATTGAAAAAAAAATTTAAGGTAGCATGTATACATCTAATTTGTTTAACAAGCATATTGAATGACTTTCTAAAATATTCTTCTGTTGTAATTATATGTATTTATATATTATATTTATATATATAATTATATATTATATTTATAGAATATAATATGTAATTATATTCTATAAATAGAATATGAGTTATATACATTTTTATTTTATATAAATGAATATGTAGTAAACTTTGTAATTTACACTATTTTACTAATTATATTTATTGATAATCTTGCTAATTTATAGTTTATTTTTCACATTTTGCCTTTTTATATTTTTTTATATCTGAAGTTTCCATTCTTTAGGTTATTTAAGTGGAAACACATTACAGTAAGGGATATACCAGACAAAGGAGAGCCTGTGAGTTCTCTCAGTAGCATATTCTGTTGATAGTCTTAAGGAGAAATTTTGTTCCATTTTTATCACTCACTCTGAAGACTGATAATATAGTTGCTTGGGAAACATTATTTATGCTTCGTGGTTATTACTTCTGCTGCTCTCAACTTGAAGCACTGCATGTGTTTTTGTGAAGAATGTTGATACTTGATTAAAATCATAGCCATATCACTTTTGATAGGCAATTTCACTTTGGAGAATAGGTGTAAGACTTTTAGTGTTTTGAATGTAAATCGCATCTATCTCATCAGAATACAGAGTGTTTGAATGATGAATAGGGTTTATTACATCATGTTTATTAAAACACAGAAAACTTTTTCCAGGCTTATTGGTTTTATGCTTTAGCTTGTTTAAGATTTTTTATAACTTCCTATATGTCCTGGTAAGGCATGACCAAAATCTTGCTTAGAATATGAACTATATTAGATGATTAATAAATATTTATATAGAATGAATGACTATATGATACACATCTGTGTAATATACAGAGATTTCTGTTTTAGCAAGTGTAGCTTTCTTTGTAGTACTCTAGGTGCTGACCATCTGGCATAGACGGTAATGCATATAAGGGTAAAAATAATAGTAACAAGGAAATGGAGATGGGACCTATCCCACCAGTTCTTAAAATAGTTATAAAGCTACATTATATAAAATCTTATATCAAAGGCACATATTTTCCCCACTCTACATGAATGAAATAAAGTCTTAGGCAGTTTAAATCACGTTCTCAGTGTGCGTGAAAGAGCAAGATTCACACTCAGGGTGTTCTGACTTTTAAGCTCACTGAAAAAGAGTGCCCTGGTACTTGAGGTCACATGTCTTTGTTTTTTTAAAAGACATATATTAACTAAACATATTTGAAATGATGAAACAACATAGGAAAATTAAAATCCTTCAAGTTAATTGATATAAAAACTTGATATATTTCATCCTGGTAAATACTGGGAACATTATATCTTTCTGTTATGGTTCCAAAATAGTTTATTAATTTCTAGAATCCAAAATAATAATAAATGTTTGATTCATAATTGCCATTTCCTCTTTTAAAATTTTTAAGAATTTTTATTTTCAATTAGTTTGCAATTTCAGAAGTAGTACACAATTAGGCTATAATTTAAAAATTAAAAATTTGAACACCATTCCAATCCAGTTCTTTTCATAGATTGCAATTGTCATGGCACTTAAACTTTTTCCTAGCCTCCAATATACTTATATATACTCAGAGAAAATATCAAGCATTATAATGTGCTTGTTTTTTTCTAATATATATGCACTGCACATATTTCTCTGAAATTTTTTTATTCTGCAATATATTCTGGCAATCTTTCCAACTCATTTTGTATAGATTTACCTCACATTGTTCACTTCCAAATACATGAGAGCCATCATCTCAATCTTCTCAAATGTTAACATTTCTGTGTTTCTCAAGGCCACAGGGTTTTCTTTCACCATAACTCATATTGAATAAAATAACCCTTACATTATTTGTTCTTTCCTGAAAGATAGGCTCTAGGGTACAACAGAAAAAAAAAAAAAAAAAGATTAGCAATGACGATTTAAGCTACAGCTACTCCAGTAAAAGATTTAGTGCATTCTAAATTGGGTTGGTTACCACACTCTCAGTCTAGGGTCATATACATCTTTTAAATTTTAAAATACCTGTGAATGTGCATATGATTTTACAATTTGATCATTTTTTTACAGGATCTGATTTTTCTATAGTACCATTATATAGATTAGCTCAGCATATATTCTGTTTCTGATTACACAACTCTCGGCCTTTTAGGTAGTTTTCTGTGTCCCTTTAAGTTCAGATTGGATGCTTTAACTATATTATTCTAGAGATAGAATCTGTCTCTTAGCTTTGGTTTGTTTTCAGAGTATTTTGCCTCTAAGTTTCACATAATTATAACCCAGATACTGTTTAAGTTGATTTGATAAAATAAGATCTGTATAAGATTTCCTCAAAATTTTCAATTCCATTGTTCTGTCGAAATCCAAAACCGTCCCTTAGAATCCAGTGAGTTGTCTGGAACTCATATCTGCTTTGCCTTTAATCATCTTGATTACATACCAAATTGCCCAGAGGTATGCCTGGTCAATTAATTCTTAACTTTCAATTCTTTCATTTCAGATTGGATATGATTTGGTGACTGAATAACAACAACAACACATTCACATTGTAATTCTATATTTGTGTGATTATTTGGTTAATATTTGTCAGTACCTCTAGGCTGTGAGCCCTGTGAAGACGGCAGGGATGTTCTACAATTCGTTACCAATTCCTACTATCTGGTACATACTAGGCTCTTAAGATGAACTCAAAACGTAAGGGACAACTGAAGAGGGCTTGAGATCAGAGCACAGAGAAGTTAGCCTTGAAAATAAATGGTGGTTAGGGGAAGAAACGGAGATGGTGATGGCACCCCACCCCACTCCAGTACCCTTGCTTGGCAAATCCCATGGACAGAAGAGCCTGGTAGGGTGCAGTCCATGGGGTCGCAAAGAGTCAGACACGACTGAGCGAATTCCCTTTCACTTTTCACTTTCGTGCTTTGGAGAAGGAAATGGAAACCCACTCCAGTGTTCTTGCCTGGAGAATCCCAGGGACTGGGGAGCCGTCTATGGGGTCACACAGAGTCGGACATGACTGAAGTGACTTGGCAGCAGCAGTAGCAGGGGAAGAAAGAGAGAGAGGGACAGAGAGAGGGAGAAGTAGAAATTTTCCTCGAAGACAGAAGAGATAAATTTAAGATATTTAACCAATTTTCTATAAGATTTTTTCTAGTTTATATTTTAAATTATATCATATAATATATGAACATTACACAGCACTATTTTCTTTTTTTGTGTAATTGTTTCAAAATTATATTTTCTCTCCGTAACGATTTTCTCTTCCTATCTTGGTCTGGAGCTGTAGCTTTTAAAGCTACACTCTAAAGATCAATGATTTTTAGTATGTTTTTGTGTGTAAAGACACACGTACACACATATTTTGGAGATCACTATATGATTTCATTTTATGTTAAAGTGTCTACAGAGAGCTTTTATTTGATATTCTTTGTCTAATTATCACATTGTGCCCAAACCTTGAAAAGTTTCCTTTCTTGATGGATTTTAATAAAGGACCCGTAGAGCCTCATATTTTCTACCCTTTCTTCAAAGTCTGTAGATTATCTTGGCTTCTATTTCCTGAGGACACATCTAATGGAAACCTTAAAAATACCATGTGAGCTTCCAGTGGTGGGAAGTGGCTGGAAGTTGGAATCAACAGGAAGATGAAATTTTACTTTCAAAATGAATAATTAAAATTCAGAATTCTCTTTGATATGTTTGTGTTAAGGTTAATTAGAGTGTTGATTTGCAGTGAGGCATAATGAAAACACTATTGAATTAGGTATTATAAGACTTGAATACTTGCTTGAACTTCACCTATTAGCTTATTGACCTTGGGTAAGACAGTCTCAGAGAAGGCAGTGGCACCCCACTCCAGTACTCTTGCCTGGAAAATCCCATGGACGGAGGAGCCTGGAGGGCTGCAGTCCATGGGGTCGCTAAGAGTCAGACATGACTGAATGACTTCACTTTCACTTTCCACTTTCATGCATTGGAGAAGGAAATGGCAACCCACTCCATCGTTCTTGCCTGGAGAATCCCATGGACAGAGAAGCCTGGTAGGCTGCAGTCCATGGGGTCGCACAGTTGGACACGACTGAAGCTACTTAGCAGCAGCAGCAGCAGCAGCAGCAGCAAGACAGTCTCAGCCTCTTTCACCGTTGATTGAAATGTGTAGTTAACAATATCTTTGCTGCCTACCTCTTTATAGTGTTGTCAAGATGAGATAATATAGGTGAAAACATTTTGTAAACAATGAAGTGCTATATGAAAATGACCATTGTAAAGAACAGTTAATATGTGCCAGTCACTATATTAAGCATTCATATCATTCTTACGGCAGTTTTATGAGATAAACAATGTTAGTATTGCAGTTTTACAGATCAGGAAGGTGAGGCTTACAGTACATAAGACACCTGAGTGAACTTGCACCATTGATGAGTGGGAAGGGCAAGATTTGAATACAGATTTGACTGACACTAGAACCAGTGCTCGTAATTTCACGATTTTTGTTACATGAATAATAACTGCTTTATAGAATGATGTGTGAACTGGGTGAGGCAGTAAAAACACAATTCTCTTTCTCATCAGATATCCATTCTAAATGTGAAAACATAATAATAAAAAAAAATTTAAATATCATGGAGTTCTAACCATCGAAATATGTTTTTCCTTTAGAGTTTAATTGTCTTGGATCCACTCACAGTGACTGAGGAGGAAATAAGACCGTCCCTAGAGAAACGCCTTGAAGCCATTATCAGTGGGGCTGCTCTGTTGGCCGACTCTTCCTGCACAAGAGATTTCCATCGGGAGCGGATTATTGCAGAATGCAACGCCATTCGCCAGGCTCTCCAGGACCTGCTTTCAGAGTACATGAACAATGTAGGTAACCGGTTTTCCCTGACCCCATACATTGGGAATGTGCCAAGTTTCTTTCGGTGTACAAAATGTAATAACTTATGAATGAGTACATGATTTTACATGGATTGAGCTTTTGAGTTGGCTTCTGCATGAACTGCTCCCAGAGTACAGCAAGGAGACAGGAGTTTTTAGGGATGGAATTCAACCAGAAGGTTATTTCTATCTGATTGTTTTGCTTGATACAGTATTTAAATTCTAGTTGGAGAAGGGAGTCAGGATTGGGGAAAGGAAACTGAAGTTGCCCATCAATTTAAAGGATAAAAAGAAGACAAAGAAAAGGGCAGGTTGCTCAGGATTACATTGTTGAATAAGAGTTAAAATTTAGATGGTGTTGGGTAAAGTCAATGCTATAGGGATCAGGGGACATTTAAAAAAATTTTTTTTTATTTTTGGCTGCTCTGAATCTTCCTTGCTGTGCACCTTTTTTAAATATGGTATAATGTCATAGATTTCTTGCAGTTTTAGCTCTCTCAGGAATATTAGAAATGATGTCTGAATTTAGACAAATGCAAAAATATTTGTTTCAAGATTCTTTTGGTATCATTTCACATATATATTTATTTATGATGTACTCTTTATATATCTATATCTAATATATATATTTATATACATCCACCTAAGGAGTAACTATGACTACTTAGTTTCATTTTTAAAATAAGAAAGTCTTAAGGTCATCATTAGCTATATATTCAATATCATGGATTTTGACTCCTTAAATAATAGAGGTAAAGAAAAGAAAAAAATGTATAATAGAAATATTTTGTTCATCTGCTTTAAGTGGGATAATTGAAGAGTTATGAAGGTATATTTTGAAAATGATGAGTTACAAAGCATACCATTTTTTACATGTGAGGTTGAAGATTTAGGATTGTTCAGTATAAGTAATTTATGTGAATAATGGAAATGTGCTAAAATTAGTGAGTTTTAAGGATACTTCAACACATTTGATGTATCTCCATACTCTTAATATTTGATGACTTTGGCTCCTGACCAAAAATCTCTAGCCTGTCAAGAAATCAAAGTTGCAAAGCAGATTTTGTTAATAAGAACATATTAGTAATGTCATGTCCTGTTTCTGAAGCTGGAATATCACTATTTTTAGCATATAATATATTTATAGTGAAAGACTTTTAAAGGGAATTCACCAATTCTAAGAAACTCAGAAGATAATATTGTGTTGAAATTCCTTCTCCCTTGAAGTATAAACTATTAAAATTATTATTTTCATTTTGTAGATAAAATATGGTAGTTACATATATATGTTTATTTATAAATTATAAAATTATAGGTAAATTAATTTTATTAAATAAGATAAAGTTAGCATGCACATGCAGATACTCACCTACATACATAGGCAAGGATGGCTACATAATTGTGGAGCCCAGTTCAAAGTGAAAATGTAAGGCCTGTTCATAAGCAGGGGAAAAAATGAAAGCTTTTACCTTTTTTAACAGTCTTGATTGACCCAAGAGAGGTTATTTTTATTTTCTATTTAATGTTTGGTTCTCTGGGGCATAGGGATACTTGCAGGAGCACATAGACTCTCACATGCTTTTGTAGCCCTACCCATGCCTCCCACCCATCCTGCTTTGTATTGAGGCTCCTACCAGGAGTGGAGGGTGGCAGCAATTGCTGGGTTGGGGAACAGTTGGCTGAGGCTCTGTTCCTTGAAGCACTGGAAGTCAGGACTGCGTGTAAATCCAGGATATATGCTTTATTGCCCCATCAGACTTCACGTAAATACACAAAGTCAAAGATTTCTAAGAATTTCAAAACATTAAAATCCAAGCATGGGCTCCGTTCTGAATATGATGCCTTTTGCCCAGTGACAGGCCACTGAAGCTGTTCCTGTCTCTAATAAACATATATATCACATAAAAATAGTGGTGGCTTTATAGCTTTCTTCAACTTTGGGTTAAAAACTTTTCATACAGAGAATGAAGTTATGGGAACAATCTGTCTTGGGTGCAACCATTGAGAAGGTGCATCACCTCTAGAAATTTATAAAAATAATAAAGCCAATTAAAAGTTGTTCTGCACCAGCAATTCTCAAAGTCCGTGATAATGTTTTTCACAAATTCATTTTTAAATAATTACAGTGGTTATTGTTGAGTTTTAATAATATATATGTATGTATAATTCAAATTAGCACATTTTTATGATTAGCCTTTAATAAACATTATATTCTTTATAGATTTACACAGCAGATTCAGTATGGACAAGGATGACCCAGTGGTTGTAAAGACAAAGAACTAGAAATAGAATTACTTTAATTCTGTTACTTCATGTGATCACTTGGAATTTTTATTTTAATTTTAAAATTCTAACAATGAAACAGTATAAATTGCAGGAGGTTATAATTTTTTAGATAAGTGAAAATTTCATACATGAAATATTTTATTCAATTTGAATAACAACTTGAAATCTGTTTCTCTTCTGAAATTGTCAATTCTTTAAAGTTAAGGAGCCAATCAGGAAAATAATGATTATCACTGAAAAGTAATTTATCATATAGAGTAGGGGGTCATTTAAAAAGTATCTATTCTAGGTATCAAATATGCTAGGTTAGGCACAAAAACATGAAAATTTTTGTTTGTCTTTTGCTTTTTTTTAATGAGGTTTTAATCTGATGTTCAGTTTCAAGGCCCATTTGTCAAATTTACAAAACTTATTTATGTTACTAATATCTTTCTGCTAGATATTTTGGTTTAAGAAAGGTAAGTTCTCTATTATGAGTGAAGTGGAAAGACTTTTCCATCTATAACGTCCAAATAATTGAGATCAAAGGTAAGTAGCTTTTTTTTAAGCTTGTCCAGATAATTATTTTAATTTTCATTTTTTAAAGGTAGACTTAATTGTAGGAATTCAGATATTTCTCAGTTATTTAATTGATTAGATTGCACTACTCTTCATGATTGATGGATGCTTTCTTCTTCCTCCTTCTTCTCTTTCCCATGTTTCCTTTTTTCTCCTTCGGGTAAATGAGTGCAAACATCCCATTAAATAGCTCTCCTTCATGGTGCTTTCCCCTTTATAGCTCTCATGCTTGTTGGAATTCCTGTGTTTGCCTATTTGTCTTCTCCACTGGTCAGAAGCTTTAGGAGAGCAAGGGCTGTGTCTCTGGCCCTACCACTGTGCCTTTCAGGTAGCAGGTGTTCAGTAATTACTATGTGGATACAGGGAAATTGAATTAGTGCTTGCTTCATCTCAGCTTTTACAGTTAAAATGACAATGTGCCTGAAGCATTTAATTTGTATTTATTTATTATATTTACATGATAACTGTGGAGAAAAGGTAGGGAGGTTTAATGGTGAGAACAAGAGAACTGGAAAGGAAATACACAGAGGTGAAAAAGCTTGTTCTTTGGGTGATCTAAGAATATTTATATATTCATTTTTCCTAGGGCATAAGGTTAAGTATTTGTTGAGGAAGGCACTCTTTTTCTCAGGGAATGAAAGACTTAGCGTGTGTATGTGGATACTGTCTGGTAAGCTGCCCTCATGTTGGTATAGAGATGAGAGCCGGAGAAGCTAAAGTTAGGCAGTGGTGGTCTACAGGATCAGAAACCTGCTCATATGCACGCTATATTAACATTTTATTGATAAGTATAACCTATTAATAAACAAATTTGCACTTACGAAAAAGCATCCCAAATCAGTATAATAGTTCCTTTTTATATACAAGTGCAGAATTTTTGGCCTAATATGAGTATCTGAGCAAGCCAATGAATTTTGGAGTTAAAAAGCAGGAACCACTGTGGAGTATATTATCAGAAAAAATTTCCAGGTTTACTTTTACTCTAGGTTTCTATCACAAATAATGCTTCTCTATAACTGTTTCAGTAGCTGGAATGAAAGAGAATGTACTTTCCTGAAACTAGCTGGACTCAAACCTTTCTGAGTTTGGTCAAATATTTTAGGGCAACTCTCATACCAAAGTCTTCAACTTATTAGTTTAAGGAGTGTTGTGTTTCATTTGGTGGGTCTGACTTGCTTTTCAGATTAGTTTGGAGCTGTTGTTATTGAGCTATGTTGATAGGGTAAATGCTTAATAATAATTCAGATGCAATGAAAATAACCAGGAAAAGTTAAAGCAAGGTTAACTCGCATCATGATCGGTGATCTTTTATGTGAATGTGACTTCAAGGCTTCAAATTTTGCAAGTTTATTGAGTCCAGAACATATCAATGGTGTGAAATAAATACAGTTCATGTTTTTCTCAAGCTCAATTCATGGGACCAGTTTGAATCTAAATAACTTTACTTCCTTAAACTGATCAGCAAGTCTCAATCATTTTTGACTTAAGCTGTATGTTCAGTAAGTTGGATGGCATCACCAACTCTATAGGCATGAGTTTGAGTAAGCTCTGGGAGTTGGTGATGGACAGGGAAGCCTGGTGTACTGCAGTCTGTGGGGTCACAAAGAGTTGGACACGAATGAGTGACTGAACTGAACTGAGTAATAAATTCGTAATATATGCGTCCAGATGGGTCTATAACAAATAAAATAGACAACTACTTAAACATATGATAATATATGTTTGCTCTAATATTTTCATTTTAAACATACATATATATTGTTTTCTGGAGACCGTCGGGAAAAAACTCATTTCTTTGCCTTTTTTAGCTTCTGGAGATCGCCCACATTCCTTGGTTCAATGCCATCTTCCTCTGTCTTCAAAGACAGCACTGTCACATCTCTCTAACCTTGCTTCTGCCCTCACATCTCTTTCTCTGACTCCAGCCAGGAAAGGTTTTCCACTTTTTTAGGACTCATGTGATTAGATTCAGTGCACTGGTATTATTCAAAATAATCATCCCATTTTATGACCCTTGACCTTAATTTCTTTTGCAAAGTTCTTTTTTTTTTTTACTTTTTTTTTTTATTTTTTAACTTTACAATATTGTATTGGTTTTGCCATATATCAACATGAATCCGCCACAGGTATACATAACAGTCACAGGTTCTAGGAATGTGGACATGGATGCCTTTGGGTGACTCATGGCCATATACCTAGTACTAGTCTTTCCTAGTCTCTTCTGTAGAATCATTATCAATCCTTATGCTTCAAATCCATTGTAGTTTATATCCCATACTCACTTTACCTGCACTCTTTGCAGGTAGATTGCATGTCTGTTTTATTTACTGTTTTATCTGAAGTCCCAGGCACAATGCTTGGCATTTTTATTTTACAAAATACAAAAAAAATATTGTATTTTTGAATGAAAGAATGAATAAAATTATTACATATTATACATGCCATGTTCAGTTCAGTTCAGTTGCTCAGTTGTGTCTGACTCTTTGCGACCCCATGAATCACAGCACGCCAGGCCTCCCGATGCCATCCAGCCATCTCATCCTCTGTTGTCCCCTTTTCCTCCTGCCCCCAATCCCTTCCAGCGTCAGAGTCTTTTCCAATGAGTCAATTCTTCGCATGAGGTGGCCAAAGTACTGGAGTTTCAGCTTTAGAATCATTTCTTCCAAAGAACATCCAGGGCTGATCTCCTTTAGAATGGACTGGTTGGATCTCCTTGCAGTCCAAGGGACTCTCAAGAGTCTTCTCCAACACCACAGTTCAAAAGCATCAATTCGGCACTCAAATGGAATGACTTTCAAATATCTACTAAATTTATATAGTAGACTTCCTGTTATAAAAGGTCTTATTTTGCAAAGTATAGTTCTCTTCTAAAAATCAATGTGAATATTCAGAAACAAAATTTTCTCATCACAATCTCTACATTTGGATCCACCTCTTGTTATATTTCAAAACAGGATTTTTATTCATTAAAAAATATACTCCAGTGAACATTCAGTATCAGAGAAAGTTTAGCTTTTGTCTTTTAAAACATAGAAGTTTATTTTTCTTAGATATTTCTGCCGATTTTGTTATGCCTCCAGGATTGGTTAGGTCTAGACCATCTTCTCTGATGTATAATATAATTAAAGAATTCGTCACCTAGATGGGGTGGAACAAGGAGGCTCTCTAAAGAAGGAAGGATTTTAGAAGGAAACCAGTCACTTTTAAATGGTGGTTTCTCTATAGCAGGTGAAAATGGAGATGAGTGGTCATCATGCTTTAGTACTAAGAATTAGCAGACATGAATATTTTTCTGGTGTTGGATTGAAATCCTGTTGATGTTAACTTTGTATGTGTTGTTGAAGAGAGGATCATCAGGGGATGTAGAATTATTATTGAAGTTTACAGATTGGTACTTTACTACAGAAGAATGTTAGAGAGTTGAATGAGAGATGGCACCACTAGAGTACATGAATACTCTTGGGCTGCATAAAGGGCCCAATTTGTATTTGCAGACCTCACTAGCCTGATGTTTTCTTTTTGCTGTTTTGTGTGAAAGCATATTGTATTGTTGATTCCTGTTACATATTTGTTGAGTGAGTAAAAAAGCAAATGAAGTGCTTTTTTTATTTAGAGACCAATTTCATTTGTATATCTTGGGTTTAATTCATTCCCAATCTTGGGGAATTATATAGATTCAGTGAAGACACCAAAGATTTGGTGTCTGAATCAGAGATTATGGGGATTTTTCACCTCTCTTTTGAAAAACCATTTTGAAAGTAACTTCAGCCTTATTTCTCAAGTTAAAAGGTTAAAGCACTTAGGATGATCTGTATGCAACGACTATTCAAATTCTAGAGACAAATTAGAATTAAAATTCTAAAAATGTACAGGCAGCTTCCAAGTCTATTTCCTTTTCTTTCCCTCCTCCCTGCCCTCACTCCCTCCCTCTCTTCCTTCCTTCCTTTCTCTTTTCTTCCTTTCTTCCTTCCTTCCTTTCTTCATGGACTGCATATTAGAGTTAATGGTTATTGGATCAGTTCACTGTTTTAGATGCTTTATATTTTTTATCCTTAAATTTGTCAATAATGCCATCATAGTGACTAGTTTTTGAGTATGTTGGAAACCATGTGGTTTAGTTTATAGATCTGAATTTTACTACCTCAGCTAATGAAGAAGTAAGAGGAGGAAGATAAGCAAATAGTTTCCTTACAGGTTTGTACAATAGTAGATATTCTAAAATCAGAGAGATGAACCAAACTCATATTATAACATGAAATCAAAATTCAAGAACATAGAAAGGAATTGTCAAAATCAAGGAAACTGGAGACAGATTTTGAAGTTGTGATATAGAAGCCAAGAATTCAACAATTAGGGAGTTGAGAGAAATAACAAATGGTGGAGTTCTGATTAAAAGGGCTAAATTTGATTTTGTATTCCTTGCTTTCTTTTCTGTGCCTTTTTTAAGGACAAGGAAGTGGGAGGTATCTAGTCTATGAATTGTTTTACAAATAAGATGGTATTGTTTCAACTGCTTTGGGTTTTACTCTTACTCTTCCCAAAGGTTCCTGAGTTACTGGAGGACTGATTTTTTAAATAATTACTCTATCTATCTTAACAAGCTAATTTTGGAATTATCCAAATCTGGCTAATAAAGATCATTTTGATATTTAAGAGGAATTCATGCAGTGCTCACTGGGGAAAAGGAGGCTTATAGATTCTTCTTTCAAGGGAATGAACTCTTCCCATGGATCTTTTATTTGTGATCTAATGTTTTAGTCTTTCTTAAAAGTTAATAGAGAGATCCCTGCAGAGATGTAGGCTACATGATTATTGAATTAATAAGAAAAGCTAAAATAAAAAAGGTAGATAGCTATAATTATTTTTAAAAAGGGGAAGGAGAAGTACCTGGATAGCCAGAGCACAGGAAGAGAAAGAGGTAATTTGCATAAAATAAAAATAACTAGAAAGTAATAGAGGATATCATAAAGTGGCAAGATAGTTTCTGTGCAGAGAAGAATATACAGATGGACGTCCCTAAAGATTATATACCCTAGACCAGAAAGCCTGAAGGCTAGGCTGAGAGTCTTTTGTTTTCATCTTTTGCCTTCCAGCAGAGACAGTCATGATTTCTAATATTTGTGGAGCAGGTTAGTCATTCACTCTGTGGATTGTTTCAAATGTCCCTTTCTCAAGAAATGGATTCCTTTACCCGCCAATGTTTAGGCACTGCTCATATAGTTCTCAAAAGTCTTTGCTATGTGTTTTTTTTTAAACCCTGGGCTTTATTCAGATTTCTCTGTTACATAAAAAGAAAAATGGGTTAAATGATAGAAAAGAAAAGAATAAATAGGAAGCAAGAGTCCTGGCATGCAGTGTCAGTTCAAACTTGGACAAAAAATAAGGGTCCTGAGCCTAGCATACTTCATAGCCAGGAGATGATACTACAAAGAAGAGAAAGAGTGCTATCTTAGGTCAGGTAACCTGGAGGTTAAGGGTAGCATGAAGGTTTATTGGAGTATTCTCTTGGGAGTTATGGAAGGCAGTGAAGAAGGCAGGATTGGGCAGAGGGAGAAGGTCACTTGCAATAGAAATCTCAGCCATTCTATGGAAAGACCTGGAGATAGGCTGGCTCCTCACAGTTGTCCCAAACTTATTTAACTTATATGCAGAGTACATCATGAGAAACGCTGGACTGGAAGAAACACAAGCTGGAATCAAGATTGCCGGGAGAAATATCAATAACCTCAGATATGCAGATGACACCACCCTTATGGCAGAAAGTGAAGAGGAACTAAAAAGCCTCCTGATGAAAGTGAAAGTGGAGAGTGAAAAAGTTGGCTTAAAGCTCAACATTCAGAAAACAAAGATCATGGCATCTGGTCCCATCACTTCATGGGAAATAGATGGGGAAACAGTGGAAACAGTGTCAGACTTTATTTTTCTGGGCTCCAAAATCACTGCGGATGGTGACTGCAGCCATGAAATTAAAAGACGCTTACTCCTTGGAAGGAAAGTTATGACCAACCTAGATAGCATATTCAAAAGCAGAGACATTACTCTACCAACAAAGGTCCATCTAGTCAAGGCTATGGTTTTTCCTGTGGTCATGTATGGATGTGAGAGTTGGACTGTGAAGAAGGCTGAGCACCGAAGAATTGATGCTTTTGAACTGTGGTGTTGGAGAAGACTCTAGAGAGTCCCTTGGACTGCAAGGAGATCCAACCAGTCCATTCTGAAGGAGATCAGCTCTGGGATTTCTTTGGAAGGAATGATGCTAAAGCTGAAACTCCAGTACTTTGGCCACCTCATGCGAAGAGTTGACTCATTGGAAAAGACTCTGATGCTGGGAGGGATTGGGGGCAGGAGGAAAAGGGGATGACAGAGGATGAGATGGCTGGATGGCATCACTGACTCGATGGATATGAGTCTGAGTGAACTCCGGGAATTGGTGATGGACAGGGAGGCCTGGCGTGCTGGGATTCATGGGGTCACAAAGAGTCGGACGAGACTGAGCAACTGAACTGAACTGAACTGAGGAGAGTCTTTTTGTCCTTACAGCTGTTGTTCGTTACCTGTGGGCCACCCTTGGAAACAGTGTAACCTTGTATGGGGCAGTTCCCTGTAGCTGAGACTCAGATCCTGGACAGGGACAAATCTACAAGCAGTCAGAAGCTGTTATTTCTAATTGAAAAGGTGATCTGAGTGAAGCACCATAGAATCCAGTGTAACAGTTAATTGCAAAAATAAAAGGTTTTTCTTTTGTAGGCTTTGAAATATTTGATCTTCTGTAGTATTTAAGTTGCCATTGATAATGTTCAGGAAATTTAAGATAATCATATAATTTGTCATTCAAATCAGGATACTTTTGAGAAATGGAGATGAGATGATTAACAGGCCTTAATAGATATATAAAAGGCATAAGTCAGGACTGTTCCAAGCAGACTATTATATGACTGTGTATTATAGGTAGGATAATACTTATGAAGGATTTTAAGAGGAATTTAACATATTTTATTGATAGATTTAATATTAACCATTAAATAGAGCTAAAATACAAAGGTTGAGTTAAATTTTTATTAGTATTATGCAATTTCTAGCCACATAGTTCTAGAGACACTGTGCTTACAACTGGTGATTTCGGTTTGAGCAATCTCAGTCTTAGCTGTCAAGGGAAATCAGACATATAAGCAAGTAAGTAAAATAAAGCACAATATGAGCTGAAATGCTGGTCAGGGCTAAGTCCAGTAATAGCAGCAACTAGGAAGTGGCTCAACTTAGGACTGAACAGGGAAGGCATCACAGAGGAGAAAGCTATTATCAAGTGAAGGTAGGAATTCAAGAGTGGGGGTAACAGCCTGTGCAAAGACACAGAAGCAGGAATCAGCACAGTGCATTTGGTATGGGGAATAGAAACAGTTCCATTTGGATGAAATGAAGGGGAAAGAAGAAAAGGGGATATGTGACTAACTACTGACCATTAGTTTACAAATAGGTTGCTTGCAAATATTTGATTTTTATTTGCTTTCAATACAGGCTGTATTTCAATTTAAACCTATCTTTCTTTAAGTAAGCGATAAGTAAGTGAAGTTGCTCAGTCATGTCCGACTCTTTGAGACCCCATGGACTGTAGCCCACCAGGCTCCTCTGTCCATGGGATTCTCCAGGCAAGAATACTGGAGTGGGTTGCTATTTCCTGCTCCAGGGGATCTTCCAGACCCAGGGATCGAACACAGGTCTCCTGCATTGTGGGCAGACGCGTTAGCCTCTGAGCCACGGGGCAGACCTGAATTATGAGTCTCTGATAATATCATCTTAGTAGGTTTTTCTTTATAGATCAATTTCCATTTGTAAAATTGTGATTTATAATAAATATTTATTTGGTCTTTGTCCCACTTCTGGCACAGAGATTCTAAAACCCTTGAAATTTTCTAAGGGATGAAAGTAGTAAAGATGTCTATTGTTATGTTAATGAGATAACTTTTGGACCTAGGAATGGAGGCTAGTTGCCAGGAGAATCCACCATGTAATTAGAAGATTGGAACTTTCAGTCCTATCCTCCTGAATCCCAGGGAAGGGAGAGGCACTGAAGGTTGAGTTCAATCACTAATGGCCAATGATTTATGCAGTGATGTAATGAAGCCTCCATATAAACCTGAAAAGGACAGGGTTTGGAGAGCTTCTGGACTGATGAGGACGTGGAGGGTCAGGAATAGTGGTGCATCTGGAGAGGCATGGAAGCTTTGCACCCTTTTCTACGTGCCTTGTCCTATGCATCTCTTCCATCTAGCTGTTCATGAGTTACAGCCATATATAATAATCTATTAATACTAAGTAAAATGTTTCTCTGAGTTCTGAGTTGCTCTAATAAATTAATTGAACCTGAGGAAGGGTTAGTGGGAACCTGTGGTTTATAGCCAGATGGTCAGATGCATAGGTAACAATCTGAACTTATTATTGGCATTTGATGTGGGGTGGGGTAGGGAGGCTGTCTGCAGAACTGAAGCCTTACCTGTGGAATCTGATGCTATCTAAAGGTAGGTAGTGTCAGAATTAGGAGAAGGCAATGGCAACCCACTCCAGTACTCTTGCCTGGAAAATCCCATGGATGGAGGAGCCTGGTATGGTGCAGTCCATGGGGTTGCTAAGAGTCGGACATGACTGAGTGACTTCATTTTCACTTTTCACTTTCCTGCATTGGAGAAGGAAATGGCAACCCACTCCAGTGTTCTTGCCTGGAGAATCCCGGGGACGGGGGAGCCTGGTGGGCTGCCGTCTCTGGGGTCGCACAGAGTCGGACACAACTGAAGTGACTTAGCAGCAGCAGCAGTATCAGAATTGAATTGAATTATAGGCAATGGCAGCCCACTCCAGTACTCTTGCCTGGAAAATCCCATGGACAGAGGAGCCTGGTAGGCTGCAGTCCATGGGGTCACTAGGAGTCAGGCACGACTGAGCGACTTCACTTTCACTTTCCACTTTCATGCATTGGAGAAGGAAATGGCAACCCACTCCAGTGTTCTTGCCTGGAGAATCCCAGGGATGGGGGAGCCTGGTGGGCTGCTGTCTATAGGGTCGCACAGAGTCAGACACGACTGAAGCGACTTAGCAGCAGCAGCATAGGACACCCAGCTGGTGTTCTGAGAATTGCTTGGATCCCCTCATACCCTGCTACATTGGAATTTGTACTAGAACCTTTTACCGTTGAAGCATATTCAATATTTCTTAATGAGATATTGTAGATAGGCTCTGAATAAAAAGTTACTACACCATTATAATACAAGTTCAGGATCAAAGGTCAACTTGTAGTTCTATTTCTGTGCTGAAATAAGTTTAGCCAGTCAGACACAGATAAACAATTGTGCAGTTGATTTGCCTGGCTATTGATTATACTTAATAATTAGTTGGAGAAGATTGTTAGTGATCTATACATTGCCTCATCCTATTTGGGTCCTTTTTTTAAAATCAGAAATTTTAATATATGTTTTAAAGTCTTATAAACATAATAAAAGAGCTTTTTGAATTCTGACATGACTTAATTTGCTTGTTTTCTTCTGATAGATAAATTGAAACTATATTTGCCTTAATGTTTTCTTTAGACATAACTATCACAGCTTGTATCTGAAAAACTCAGCTGAGGTTATTGACTGCAAAGCTTTATTACTCCAATAGTTGTTTGCTTTAATGTCCCAGAGCTGCGTTTAACTATTTTAGTTTGACATTCCTACAAACTTGAAGTAAATCTCTAATGTCCTAATGGATTTAGATTATCAATATTGTTCAGTCTGAGAGCATGGTACCTTATTTGAAAAATACTTTTCTTACATTTATATATGGCAAGGATATATCTATAAGGAGTTTTATCTCCCTGTAAAAAGTTGATTCCTATCGGTGGTAGGCAGAATAATGCCCCACCCCACCCCCAGCAAATGTCCATGCTCATCCCTGAAAACTATGAACACTTCACTTTACATGGTACAAGGGATTTTGCAGATGTACAGGGATTTGTGATGGAGTGATTAAGCTTAATTAAATAGGTGGCATCAATCTAAACAGTTACTTGAAACCAGAGAACCTTTCTTGACTGGATCAGAGAAAGGTGTGGTGGAAGAAAGAGAGATTCAAAGCATGAGAGTCAATTAGCCATTGCTAGCTATATGGTCAGGCCACTAAGGATAGCCATTCTTTTGCTCTTGTACATCTCCTGCCTGACCAGTGCCTGCTTCATCTATATTTTACCCACCTGGCTGACCTTCCTACATACTTACTCCAGGTCCCAGCTGGTGATTGTTCTTACCAAAGGGGCAGTGAGGTACAGCCCTCTGCTGGTTTCCCTGGTAACTAAAGAACCCACCTGACATCACTTCCCTAATAACCTGCAATCTCCATCCTCCTCCTGAGAGCAGACTGTCGCCATGTCCTGCTAGTGTCTGCTGCACATTTTTGGGCCTTTCTCCAGGACCTTGCTTCAGATGGGTAAGCTCTCCCATCCATTAAACCCAGGGTTCCCCAACTTCTTGGACCTAATGCCTGATGATCTGAGGTGCAGCTGATGTAATAATAATAGAAATGAAGTGCACAATGAATGTAAAGCACTTGAATCATCTTGAAACCATCTGCCTGCCCATCCTGTGGAAAAACTGTCTTCATGAAACAAGTCCCTGGTGCCAAAAGGGTTGGGGACCGCTGCTTTAAACTACTGGTCTCTGACTTGGGTTCTTTTGTCAGTTTTGAAGCTGGGCAAGTACAGGGCTTGTGGGTCTGTGGAGTGCAGCCCAACATTGGCTTTAAAGTTGGAGGAAGAGGGACATGATCCAAAGAGAGCTTCTAAATCCTGGAAATTGCCTTCAACTGATGTCTGGAAAATCTTCCAATAACCCAAATGATCAGTTCTCATCTGGAGCCTCTGAGAACACCTTTATTTTAGGCCTTCCTGACACCTTTATTTTAGGCCAGTTTTATACTTCTGCCTTATGTAGCCGTAAGGTAATAAGTTAGTGTCAAATCACTACATTTGTGGTTACTCATTACAGTAGCAATAGAAAATTAATACATAATCGTAATCAGGGGTCATATAGAGATACTCTGAGAAACTTTGAAATAATACATAAAATGAATTGCTGCAATTATATACTAAACATATAGGTATATTAAATGTAAACTGTAAATCTCAGGAAAGGAAATCAGTTTTATAGAAATACCAAAATACTGATTTCTAATGTGCTTATGTATCTCACATAAGATTTAGCATGAGGTAATTAAAATACCTGAAAATTATTTAATGATGTAAACACCATGAAATACCATTGTGCTATACAATGGAAATATGATTTAGTTTATTATCAGAGTCAGTGCTTTCCAATGGAAATATTATGCAAACTAGATAATATCTGAGTCAAATATAACTTAAAAATTTCTGGTAGCCATGTAAGTAAAAGAAGCAGGTGAAATTAATTTGAATAATGTGTTTGATTTAGTTCAGTATATGCAAAACATCACTTCAACATATAATCAATATAAACATTATCATTGAGATAGTTCATATTTCCTTTTAGTACTAAGTCCTTGAAATCTGGTATGTATTTCACATTTACACTGTAGTTGGATTAGCAACACCTTACGTGTTCGGTAGCCACATGTGACTGTGATGTTAGGCAGCACAGCTCTATACAGAAATGCCTTCACCACCACATGATTTTTAATGCTTAGTCACCTCCATGTTTCTGCAGCTTTAATAATGCTACTACTGTTAGGAAAGGTAACAAAAGGAAAAAGACGCAAAACATTTAGGGAGATCACCATGCTGTCATTTCTGATGTTAACCAGTAAAATAGGCAGTGGGCATTTTATAGTAGCATATTGGAGAAAAACAAAACTTTCCATATGTAGTAGGTTATATTTTTCCAAAATGGCCACAAAAATATCTCCATTTTGCATATTCTGTGGTATTACTTTGTGGTATTTTTCCTCCATTGTTAGTTGGAGTTTAATACTCTTTTTCTTGAAACTGGGTTTAGCCTAATGACTTGACCAGTTAAACATAGCAGAAGTAACATTCTGGAACATCTGAGACTATATCATAAAAAACCTTGCCTTTCAGATTCCAACTAAGTCTCTTGGAACGCTCAATCTTGGAAACTCCCTCTCAGAATGCAGCTGCTATAGTATAGGAAGCCCAACCCACCTGGAGGGGCCACAACCGGGTGGGTATTCTGGATGATAGCCTCTACTGAGTTCTCAAATCAGCTGCCAGTTCTGTGAATGTGCCCTCTTAGATGTCTGGCCTATTTAGACCTTCCTATGGCTGCAGCTGCATTGAGACCTGATATGTGAACTCCTGGCCAAACCCAGTCAAACCTCAGAACCACGAAAGAGAGTAAAAACTTACTGCTTTTAGGCACTAGGTTGACTTCTTGCACAGAAATAGATGAGAATCGGAATCATACAGAATTCTATTGGCAAAGACTTTATTTTGAGAAATGCATAAATAATCAAAACTATTCTAACTTCAAATGTGAGGAACTGCCTGAAAATGAAGTCACTCAGTTGTGTCCAACTCTTTGTGAACCCATGGACTGTGGCCTGCCAGGCTCCTCTGTCCATGGGATTTTCCAGGCAAGAATAGTGGAGTGGGTTGCCATTTCCTTCTCCAGGGGATTTTCCTAACCCAGGGATTGAACCCAGGTCTCCCACATTGCAGGCAGACTCTTTACCATCTGAGCCACCAGGGAATCCTGAGGAACTGCCTAGAAGGTACAAAAGATGAGTCAGACTATCCCCTTAGCCATAGTGGTCAAGGGTTTTTAACAACAGCTTAGTAAGGAAGAAGACAAAAACTGATATAGTGCAAAGCATTGTTGTTGTTCAGTCAATAAGTTGTGTCCAACTCTTTGTGACCCCATGGACTGTAGCATGCCAGTTTTCCCTGTCCCTCACTATCTCCTGCAGTTTGCTCAAAGAATAGATTTAGTTAATCTCTACAAATCTTTCATATAAGTCCTGTGTTAAAAATAAAACCACCAAAGATATCTTCATAACAGATGTGAAGTAGGTAAACCTTATCAAGATTCTATTGAAAGGGCTTCCCTAGTGGCTCAAACAGTAAAGAATCTGCCTGTAATGCAAAAGTGACTATTCCCAATGAGAAAACAAAACAAAACACCTAGTTAAGTGACCTGCTGCAGAATTTCATTTTTAATAAGGCTTATTTGTGACTGGGTGTAATTTTGCTGTAATGGTGTCCATAATTGCATTTAAGAAGTGACTTTGAAACTTTTCCAGGTGATCCACAATTGATATTCCCAAAATGTACATGATGATCACCTGCTCTTTTCAGTGGCATTGAATCAGAATGATTGAATGCTGAGTGATTATATAATTTATGCTAGAGAACTGTCACAAGCAAGTGTTCATTCAGCCTCTGTGGTTACTAAGTCTTCTTTCTTTTGGGGCAATTTTAAGCATAGTAGCAGGGGCTCAGGGAACGAAATATGCAACCCCCCACAAAATTGGCAGTACTGTAAGTATGGCAGTTGGCTTACAACCGGGCAGTTGGCTTACAACTTATTTTTCTCTTTTGTTTTGATGCGTAGCAGAGAGATGATAATCACTATTTCTGATAGTCATGTCTTTTGTAAAAGCAGAAGCTCTTTCTAATTTTATAACTCCTTTACAAGAATTTGCTGCTTATTTTATCTAGTTTCTGACCTTTATGTAAAATCTAGAAGTTTGTGAACTAGAAGTAAGTGAATCTACTTGATGGTTGCTTTTATAATGAGCTGTTTAGACAGTATGGGGAAACTTGCCCATCTTCTCTCAATTTGGGGTTATCACACTGTTCCAGGAATGCCTCTCAAAGACTTGAAACAAAGATTAAACAAAAACTTAAAAAAATTTTTTTATTAATTTTGAAGTATGATTAAGAATGTTGTGATACTTTTAGGTGAACATCAAAGGTACTCAGCTATACATATAGTTGTTTTCATTCTCCCCCAGATTCTCCTCCTGTTCAGGCTGCCACATAACATTGAGCAGAGTTCCATGTGCTACACAGTAGGTCCTTGTTGGTTATCCATTTTAAATATAGCAGTGTAAAATACACATATATTTTAGATTTGACTTTAAAATAAAGCTAACAGTATAACAAAATGTTAATAATGTTTATGCATAGACTAATAGACCTTCTTTTTGTTGATGTTATTCCTGTATATGATAATTAAATTTTCTACAAAGAAAAACTTTTGTTTGGCAATAATTATAAATTCAGAGGAAGTTGTGAAGATAGTTCAGAGAGTTTCTGTGTACCTTTTGCCCAATTTCCTGCATTGGTTGTATCTTATGTAACTATAGTGTATCAATACCCCCCACCCTGCCCTGGCATCCCACCATCCCTAAGCCCTGGCAAATGCTAACCTGTTGTCCATTTCTATCATTTTATGTTTTCTGAAATATTTCATAAGTGGAATCATACAGTATGTAATCTTTTGAGACTAAGGTTTTTCACTCAGCCTGATGCCCTAGAAATCCATCCCAGTTTCGTATATTGATAATTTATTCTTCATATGCCAATGGTATGAATGTACCACAGGTTATTTTGCCCTTCAGCAATTGTTGGACATTTTTGTTGTTATCAGTTTGGGGCTATTACAAACAGAGCTTCTGTGGAAAGTTGTGTACAGGATTTTGTATAGACATAAGTTTTCATTTTTCTGAGATAAGTGCCAAGAAGTGTGATTACTGGGTCAAAGGGCAAATAAATGTTTAGTTTATAAGAAACTCCCAAACTATTTTCCAGAATGGCTGTGTGTTTTTTTTTTTTTTTTTAATATTTCCACCTACAAGAGGCGTTGTTATTCTGCACCCTGACCAACATTTGGTATATTTAATATTTTTATGTTAGTTCTTCTAATAGATGTGTACACATTGAAGATCATATTTTTAACATATGTTTCCCTAATAGCTGGAGATAGCAAACATCTTTTCATATGCTTATTTGCTATCTGTGTATACTCTTCAGTGAAATGGTTCATCATGTTTTTTGGCCAATTTTTAAATTGGATTGTTTGTATTTTGCTGTTGTTTAAGAGTTCTATATATATTCTAGATATGAGAAAATTTTCAGCTATGGGATTTGCAAATGTTTTCTTGCAGTCTGCAGCTGATAAGACAATCTTATCAGGTTTTTTTTTTTAATGTATTGTAGTTTTTGTATCTAAGAACTGTTCACCAAGTTCTAGGTGCTAAAGATTTTCTTTAAAATTTTATAGTTTCATGTTTTAAATTTACATTTCACATTTATGATTCATTTTGAGTTACTTTTTAATGAGATGTGAGATTTTTCTCAAGGTTAGTTTTTTGTCTATTCATATCCAAGTACTCAAGACTATTTGTTGAAATGGATTACTTTCTTCTGCCCAATTACTTTTGCGTCTTTGTCAATTCTGTTCTTCAGTCGCTCAGTCATGTCCGACTCTTTGTGATCCCATGGACTGAAGGCTTCCCTGTCCTTCACCATCTTCCAGAGCTTGCTCAAACTCATGTCCTTTGAGTCAGTGATGCCATCCAACCATCTCATTCTCTGTCATCCGCTTTTCCCCCTGCCGTCAATCTTTCTCAGCATCACAGTCTTTTCTAATGAGTCGGCTTTTCTCAGCAGGTGGTCCAAGTACTGGGGCTTCAGCTTCAGCATCAGTCCTTCCAATGAATATTCAGGATTGATTTCCTTTAGAATTGACTCTCTGTACTATTGAACTATTTGTCTATCCCTGGGTCAGCACCACAGTGTATTGATTACTATAGGTTTATACTTAGTCTTGAAATTGCTTACGCTTATTCTTCCTACTTTATTCTTCTATTTCAAAGTTTTTTTAGTTTTTCCAGCTTTTTAGCCTTTTCATATAAGTTTTAGGATAATCTTATCTGTATCTACAAAAAATTTCGGTGATTTTTATAAGAATTATGTTAAACCATGTATCGATTTTGGAGAACTTGCATGTTTCCTATATTGGGTCTTAACAATTCTTGAACACATGGTATGTCTCTATTTGTTAGATCTTCTTTGAATTCTTTCATCAGCATTTTGTAATTTTCAGCATATAAGTCCTGAACATGTTTTGTTAGATTTATACCTAGTTGTTAAATTTTTTTTCAGGTACTGTTAATGATATTATATTTTAAATTTCAATTTCCACATATTTGCCACTAATATATAAAAATACAACAGATTAATATGTATTTATCTTATATCCTGTTGTTGCTAAGTCATGTACAACTCTTTTGTGACCCTGTGGACAGGGGCCTGCCAGGCTCCTCTGTCCATGGGATTTCCCAGGCAAGAATACTGGAGGGGTTGCCATTTCCTTCTCTAAGGGATCTTCCTGATCAAGGGATCAAACCTGCATCTCTTGTATTGGCAGATGGATTCTTTACCATTGAGCCACCAGGGAAACCTTTATATCCTATAACCTCGTATCCTGTAGTCTTGTATCCTATTACCTTGCTCAACTCACTTGAGTTTAAGGTTTTGTGGGCTTTTTTGTTCTTGTTTTTAGATTCCTTGTTTTCAACATAGAAATTCATGTCTTATACACACTTGGGTAGTTTTATTTCTTCCCTTTTTATTGAATATAGTTGATTAACAAACTTATGTAGCTTATATAAGTTTCAGGATTACAGCTTTGTGATTCAGTACTTTTGTAGTTTATATTCCATTAAAAGTTATTAGACAATAATGCCTACAGTTCCTTGTTGCTTATTTAATTTATACACAGTCATTTGTATTGAAAAATTTACTTTTAAATTCATTTTTAATTGCAGGATAATTGCTTTACAATATTGTGTTGGTTTCTGCCATATATCAATATAAATCATTCAGTTCAGTTCAGTCGCTTAGTCGTGTCTGACTCTGTGAGCCCATGGACTGCATCACTCAAGGCCTCCCTGTCCATCACCAACTCCTGGAGTTTACTCAAACTCATGTCCATTGAGTGGGTGATGCCATCCAACCATCTCATCTTCTGTTGTTCCCTTCTCCTCCTACCTTCAATCTTTCCCAGCAGCAGGGTCTTTTCCAATGAGTCAGTTCTTTGCATCAGGTGGCCAAATATTGGAGTTTCAGCTTCAGCATCAGTCCTTCCAATGAATATTCAGGACTGATCTCCTTTAGAATGGACTGGTTGGATCTCCTTGCAGGCCAAGGGACTCTCAAGAGTCTTCTCCAACACCACAGTTCCAAAGCATCAATTCTTTGGCGCTCAGCTTTCTTTATAAATCAGTCAGAGACATACAGATGTCCCCTGCCTCTTAATAAGGATATCCAAGTAATGCATATCCCTATTTGACTCTTCATCCTTCCCTTACCCATAGGTAACCACTAGTTTTCTATATCTGGTAGTCTATCTTGCTATATATATTTATTTTTAGATTATATACAGAAATGATATTATACAATATTTGTCATTATCTGACTTACTTTACTTGGCGCAATATTTTCTAGGTTCATCCACATTGCTACAAATGGTGTAATTTCATTCCTTTTTTATGGGTTAATAATGTTCATTTTGGTATATAACATATCTTCTTTATCCATTGGTCTGTTATTGGACACTTGGGTTGACTCCACTATTGTAAATATTGCTACTGTGAACATTGGAGTGCATGCATCTTTCCAAATTAGTGTTTTCATTTTTTCCAGATATATACCCAGAAGTGGAATTGCTGCACTATCTGGTAGTTCTATTTTTAGTCTTTTCAGGGAACTCTATACTGTTTCCCAGACTAGTGACACTAGTTTACATTCTCATCAACAGGGTGCAAGTGTTCCCTTTACTCTGCATCCTTTTCAACAATTGTTATTTGTTGACTTTTTGATGCTATCCTTTCTGACAAGTGATAATGATATCTCATTGTGGTTTTGATTTGCATTTCTCTAATAATTAGTGATGTTGCACATCTTTTCATGTGTTTTATGGTTGATTCTTTGTCCTTTCTAGTGGGATTTTCCCTTTTCTATGGATTTTTATTTCTTTTCTACGTTAAGAATACCCTTTAACATTACTTTTATGGTAGATTTTGTATTGGTGAATTTTTAGTTTTTCTTGTCTGAGAAGTTCTTTTTACTCCTGTTCTAAATGATTATCCTGCTGTGTAGAGTATCCTAGGTTGCAGGTTTTTCCCTTTTAGTATTTCTAGTGTACTCTCTTCTGGCCTGCCAAGTTTCTGCAGAGAAATTAGCTAATAGCCTTATAGAGGTTCCTTTGTGTTTTTCTTCTTGCTGCTTTTGGAATTCACTCTTTAACTTTTGCAATTTTAAGTATGATACATCTTTGTTGTGAATCTTGTTTGGAACCCTCTGAGCTTCCTTTGAGGAAGCTTCCAAGTGGTGCAGTAGTAAAGAATCTGCTTGCCAATGCAAGAGATGCAAGATGTGGATTCGATCCCTGGATTGGGAAGATTCCCTGGAGTGAGAAATGGCAACCTGCTCCCTAGCATGCTTGCCTGGAAAATTCCATGGACAGAGGATCCTGGCAGGCTACAGTCCATGGGGTCGCAGAGTCAGACACGATTGAGCACACACAGCATGGCACAAGATAGTGCTTCCTTTAGCTTGATATCTGAGTCCTTGTTTGGGTTTGGGAAGTCTTCAGTGATAATATCAAGTATATTTTTTTCATCCCCCTTCTCTCTCCTCCTTCTGGGATTCCTGTAATGTGAATGTTGGTACACTTAGTGTTATCTCAGAGATTTCTTAAATTGTTTTCATTAAAAAATTTTTTTTTCTTTTTACTACTCTGGCTGGTGATTACCAATATTGTTTTCCAGATTACTTATGCATTCGTATCTGTTACTTAGTCTGCTATTCATTCCTTCTAGTATGTATTTTAGTCCAGCTTTTGAATTATTCATTCATTCGTCTTTTTTGTATTTTCTAGTTCCTTGTTAAAGTCTTCACTGTGTACGTCAATTTCCCCCCAACTCACTTAATGTTTTTATTACCAATGCTTTGAATTCTTTATCTGATAAAGTGGTTTTGTTTCATTAGTTATTTTTTCAGAGGTTTTCTCTTTGCTCTTTCAATTAACAGTAGTTCCTCTATTTATTTTTTTTTTTGCCTTTTTATTTTGCTTAAATTTGTCTCCATGAATTTAGGCAAAACAGTTTCCTTTTGCAGTCTGGAAGGTGTTGTCTTAGGTGGGAGCTTCCCTTACAGACTGTGCACCTGGCGCCTTTGGTGGACGAGCTGGATTTCTTGTGGGTGCAAGCCTATCTTTCTTCAGGGTGTGCTGGCAGCGCTCTTGTCGGTAGGGGGTGGAGCTGGAGATGGAGTGGGGGGGTGGAGCTGGAGATGGAGTGGCTAGAGCTGGTGCTGCGTGTGAGGTGGGACTACCCTTCTGCTCAGTGGCCATAACTGCGTATTGAGGGGTGGAGTTTGATCCCGAGTTGCTGGAGTAGACTCCCTGAGAGTCAGATCCCAGCTGGCTCTGTTCGCTTTAAGTGTGTGTTTTCCCCTCCCACTGTTCTGGGAACCTTGCCCCAGCTGGCGTGGGGGTGGGCCTCAAGCACGTGGCCCTGTGTGGGCTCTTGGCTTGTGTTGGACATGGACAGAGGCCTGATGCATTGTCTGTGTGGGCGTCCGTGGTTTCTCTCAGATGCAGCCCTCATTGCAAGTTCCCTTTTGCCCTCAGCCAATTGCTGCCTCCACCGTTTAGTGGAATAGCCAGCTATGCAGGGCAGGCAGGGCCTGTGTGGCCTCTTGACAAGTATCATGATGTGAGTTGTGGTAGAGCATGCCCTGTCAGAGATCTGGACTGCTTCTTACGTACTTTTTTTGAGTAGATAGCAACAATGGCCACTGCTGCCCTCACCCAAGCTCCACCGTGGGACCAGGATGCCTCTGCATCCCATGGTTGAGTCATTTCCCCAGTCTTGGGTGCACTTGATCCAGTGTCACGCTGTGACATGAAGTGAACAGAGCTGGAGTGTTTGCTTCTCTTGGGCTAGAGTGCATGTTGTGAGGCCAGGTCATGGGAAACCTGGCAGCTGCTGGAGCAAACTTCTCTGCTCTTCCTCTGGAGCAAGCCTGCACGTGCATGTGCCTCAAGAGGGAGTCTAGGCTTCCCACAGCCTTTCAGTTCCCATAGCCTTCCAGTGGTCCTTCAACCACCTAAGAGGGTTTGTCTCCCCTGCACAGGACTTCAGGGCTGGGGTATCTAATCTGTGGCTCCATCCGCTCATTCCATCCAGGTGGCGTCTGCTTGTGTAATAACCCTTTTCTCTGGGTCCCCTCCCAGAGGCTTAGCTCCCAACCCGGATGTTTTCCTTCCCTTCCTCCCTATGTATGTATCTTTCTCAAAGTCTTGGTTTTACAGGAGTCATTTAGCCAGATTAGTTTCCACTGAGAATTTTTCTACATGTAGATGTATTTTGGCTGTGATTGTGGGAGGAGGTGAGCTCTATGTCCTCTGACTTTGCCATCTTGATCCAAAGTCCTCTATTTCTTTCTTTTAAAGCTGTATGCCTTTTATTTATTTTTTTATGCCTCATTGTACTGCTTAGAACTTCAAGCCTTATGTTAAATAAAGGTGGTGAGAGCTGATATCCTTGCCTTCTTGATCTCTTAGGATGAAAGTGTTCAGTCTTTTACTATTAAGTATGATCATAGCTTTGATTTTTTTTAATTAAAAGAAGGTATGGAAGTTGTCTTCTATTTTTTACTTTTTTGAGAGTCTTTATCATTAAAAGGTGTTGAATTTTGTCAGAAATATACTTTTTCTGCATCAATTGACATGATCATGTGATTTTTCTTCTGTAACCTATTAATAGATGGATTACATTAGTTGACATTCAAATATTGGACTAACAAGTGTTATGTACCTGGTATTGAAAAAGAGAATATAAGGATGAATTATCAAAATGTATTCCATGCTTTCAGAAAACCAAGAGCCTAGTGGTGATACAGAAATAAAATAATTGTCTCTTAAATTAATATAAAATGACAAATTGGTATAGAAATGAAAGAAATGTGCAGGGTACTTAAGACTAAATTTGAAACTAAAGGAGGGGAGATGGTATGAAAGCCTTTTCATTTTAGGAGCCAAGGAGAGGAAGTTTTTAGCCAGGTGAGGGGAGAGGTGAAGATGAGAAAATACTTTTCAGAAAAACATAATTGTTTCTGCAGATACACTGCAGTGAGAAAGACCTTAGTCCCTAGAAATACCTGAAAGAAAGCCAGAGTAAATTCAGTCTTGAGATATCAGAGAACTGTAGTATGGGATGATGCAGGGCAGAGATCATGCTAGGCACTGAAGCTCATGCCAGCAATCTGAAATATTAAGCAAAATGCAGTAGGTACAGGATTGGAGGGGGTCAAAAATGAAGGGTGGACTACTGCAAAAGCCTTGTTCACGGTTTGTATAGTGAAAAATCAGGACTAAATGACTCGTATGCTTGTTCATTTAAGCTAAAAAAAAGAAACTTAAGTGTTTTATTCTAGGAATCTCCAAGCATCCAAGGGCTTTTCCTTTTCTTATAATACCTTGATTTAATCTTTGTAGTGCTAGTAACTCAAAGGCAAAGCTCTTATTGGATTTGTAATCCAATGAGAAATATAGTCCTCATGTATGTGCCTGACTAAATGACTCCTGCTGAGGTTGAATTGTGAGATGTTATCCATCTCCTCTCTGAAATATGAATTCTAGCTTAGTGGAATTCATTGCCCTTAGGGAGTTGGTAATATCACTATTTGGTGTGACTTTTTTTTTTAAAAGCCCTTTGATAATATATTTTAAAGTGGAAAGCAATAGAATGCACACTATTTATATATTTTCAGCTAGCTAGATGTAATTGCATGCTAAATTTTTACTCTTTTCATAAAGTTATCACGCATTCATGTGTGTGTGTGTATACATTATCAATTTTGTCTGACTCTTTGCGACCTCATGGACTGTCTCTATATATATAGGCTCCTCTGTCCACGGAATTTCCCAGGCAAGAAACTAGAGAGGGTTGCCATTTCATTCTCCAGGATCAAGCATTCATAAATTAGCTTAAAATATATATAAACTTGTTGAAAGTTAAAACAAAATATTAATATGTATTTGTATTTATACATACTTACATATATTATATGTTTTGAAAATATATTTTCATTAAGTATTCTGTTCAAGTTTGGCTGTTGCTTAGATAGCCATGCTGTGCTGTGCTGTGTCCAACTATTTGTGAGCCTGTGGATTGTAGCCCACCAGGCTCCTCCCTCAAGCCCCTAAATAAATATGATATTTTATGTCAAACACCACCTTTCTCCCTGAAAGGTGATAAACAAAATAATTGACAAACGTAATCTATTTTATATTTATCAAATAATTTTATATTTCATCTTCCTTCTTATCTCTGATAGGCAATTTTAAAATCCATAATTTTTAACAGATTATCTGTGAGAAAAAAACCAGAAACATCTTGAAAATTGGAATATATATGATGCCTTAATGGCATAAAATACAAAGTAATTTCATCTTTTGTGACGGTTTAATTAGTTCAATTAAGAAAATGGTGTCTTGCATTCAGATGATCAGTAGGCAGATGAAAAGTTCCTCAACATCACTGATTATTAAAGAAAGGCTTTACTGGTGGCTCAGTTGGTAAAGAATCTGCCTGCAGTGTGGGAGACCTGGGTTTGAATATTGGATTTGGAAGATCCCTGGAGGAGAGCATGGCAACCCACTCCAGTATTCTTCCTGGAGAATCCCCATGGAAAGAGGAGCCTGGTGGGCTGCAGTCCATGGGGTTGCAAAGAGTAGGACACAACTGAGTGACTAAGCACACGAATAAGATACCACCCACACTGGTCAAAATGGCCACCATTAAAAGCCTACAAAAAACAAATGCTAGGGAGGCTGTGAGGAAAAGGGAAACCTGCTACACTGTTGGTGAGAGTGTGAATTGGTACAGCCACTATGGAAAACAGTATGGGGGCTCCTTAAAAAACTAAAAATAGAGTTAGCATGAAAGTGATAGTCGCTCAGTCATGTCTAACTCCTTGCGACTCCATGGACTGTATAGTCCATGGAATTCTCCATGACTGAATACTGGAGTGGGTAGCCAGTTCCCTTCTCCAGGGGATCTTCCTGACCCAGGAATCAAACTAGGGTCTCCTGCATTGCATGTGGATTCTTTACCAGCTGAGCTACTAGGGAAGCCCATATGACCCAACAATCCCACACCTGGGCATATATCTGGAGAAAACTCTAATTTGGAAAGATATATGTGTTCTAATGTTCACTGAAGTACTGGTTACAATAGCCAATACTTGGAGGCAGACTATATATATATATATATATATATATGTAGTGGAATACTACTCAGCCATAAAAAGAATGTAATAGTCATCTGAAGCAACATGGGTAGACCTAGAGATTATCATATTAATACTTATCTGACTTTCTGAAGTAAGTTAGAAAAAGACAAGTATCATCTGATATCACTTGTATGTGGAACCTAAAATATGACAGAAATGAACTTATCTATGAAACAGAAACAGACTGACAGACATGGTAGACCAATATATGGTTACCAAAGGGGAATGGGATTGGGGGAGGGATAAATTGGATTTTGGATTAGCAGATACAAGCTACTATATATAGGACATATAAACAAGAAGCTCCTACTGTATAACACAGGGGACAATATTCAATATCCTGTAATAAACTATAATATTACATTGGTACAAAAGTAATTGTGGTTTTGGACTGTGAGTTTTAAATCATTATAACTAGACTCAAACACATTTTTATTAATCAAAATAGGAACTATTGCAATCACATTTTTGCCAAGGAAAAATAAGTTTGTTTATTCTTGAAGCATAAACATTCATGCTTCGGGATTTGATGAACTCTTGGAAAGCATTTTCTGCCTCTTACTGATTGTGGATGCATTTCCCTGCAAAAATAGTCAAGATGCTCGAAGAAGTGGTAATCGGTAGATGAGAGGTCAGGTGAATATGGCGGAGGAGGCAAAACTCCGTAGCCCAGATTTGTTCAACGTTTGGAGTGTAGGTTGTGTGATATGTGGTCGGCTGTTGTCATGGAGAAGCATTGGGCCCTTTCTGTTGACCAGTGCTGGCTGCGGGCATTGCAGTTTTCAGTGCGTCTCATTGATTTGCTGAGCATACTTCTCAGATGTAATGGTTTCACCAGGATTCAGAAAGCTGTAGTGGGTCAGATGGCCAGCAGACCATCAAACAGTGACCATAACCTTTTTTTGGTGTAAGTTTGGCTTTGGGAAGTGCTTTGGAGCTTCTTTTTGGTCCAGCCACTGAGCTGGTCATTGCTGGTTGTCATATAAAATCCATTTGGTCTCATGTCACAGTCTGATTGGGAAATGGTTTGTTGTGTAGAATAAGAGAAGACAACACTTCAAAATGACGATTTTTAAAAATTTTCAGTCAGCTTATGAAGCACCCACTTATTGAGCTTTTTCACCGTTTCAATTTGCTTCAAACGCCGAATGACTGTAGAATGGTCCACATTGAGTTCTTCGGCAACTTCTTGTATATTGTAAAGGATCAGCTTCGATGATTGCTCTCAGTTGGTCATTGCCAACTTCCAATGGCTGGCCCCTATGTGCTTCACCTTCGAGTCTCCCATCTCCTCTGCAAAACTTCTAGAACTACTACTGCACTGTATGTTCATTAGCAGTTCCTGGGCCAAATGCGTTGTTCATGTTGTGAGTTGTCTTGGGGCTGCTTTACAACCCATGTTGAATTCAAATAAGAAAATCATTCAAATTTTCTTTTTGTCTAACATCATTGTCCCACTCTAAAATAAATATAAAATAAAAATAGCAAGTAATGTCACCAGCAAAAAAAATCATAAAACAAGAAATGAGCATGAAAATGATGTATAGCATAACCACATTTATTGAAGAATGTATTCCAATATCAAATGGAAAAGTTCAACATTGCAAAAACTGCAATTACTATTGCACCAACCTAATAGAAAGGCCTACGAAAAGGAATATGTGTGTATATGTATAACTGAATCATTTTGTTGTACACCAGAAACTAATACAAGTATTGTAAATTAATTACACTTCAGTGAGAAATAAAATGGTGTCTTGTTAGCAAATGAAAGATAAAGAGATTCTATTTCACTTTTTGTTAAAGCCAAAAGTGAAATGAAATATGTGTGGTCTGTGCATGCTCAGTCATGTTTGCCTCTTTGCGACCCCATGGACCATAGCCTGCCAGGCTCTTATGACTATGAGATTTCCCAGACAGGAATACCGGAGTGAGTTGCCATTTCTTCCTCCAGGGAATCTGCTCAACCCAAGGATTGAACCAGCATCTCCTGCATTGGCAAGCCTATTCTGTACCCCTGAGTCACCTGGGAAGCAAAATGAAATGCAGATATTCACAATTAATTCATAGTAGTAATTCTAGAATTTTGAATTTGACAGAGTGGGGGTTAAAAATATCATTGTAGTCAGAGAAACTTGGGTTTAAATTCCAACTCTAATATTTACTTTCCTTATGCCCCAAGGCAAATTTCTGAATCTTTCTGAAATTTAACATTCTAATATTAAATAAGGGATAATAAAATTAACTGATCAGATGGTTTTGGTCAAGATGTAAGCTAAAGATTGTGAAACTCATTTTCAATCCTAGTTGCCCATTATGATCACCTGCTGCTGCTGCTCAGTTGCTTCAGTCGTGTCCGACTCTGTGCGACCCCATAGACGGCAGCCCACCAGGCTCCCCTGTCCCTGGGATTCTCCAGGCAAGAACACTGGAGTGGGTTGCCATTGCCTTCTCCCATGCATGAAAGTGAAAAGTGAAAGTGAAGTTGCTCAGTCGTGTCCAACTCTTAGTGACCCCATGGACTGTAGCCTCCCATGCTCCTCTGTCCATGGGATTTTCTAGGCAAGAGTACTGGAGTAGGGTGCCATTGCCTTCTCTGTATGATTACCTAGAGAACCTTAAAAAATTCTTAAGTCAAGGCCCCACCTCTGACCAATTAAATCACAATCTCCTGGGGCAGCACTCAGGCATAAGAACGTTCTAAAAAAGATCCCTGGGGGTTTTTCTTGTGTAGCTAGAATGAAA
This sequence comes from Bubalus kerabau, assembly GCF_029407905.1. NCBI lineage: Eukaryota > Metazoa > Chordata > Mammalia > Artiodactyla > Bovidae > Bubalus > Bubalus kerabau. The sequence goes on along the minus strand of NC_073624.1, from coordinate 146,789,700 downwards.
ACTGCTGATATAAAAGTATGAGGACTGTGCCTTGCTTATGGTAGACATATAAATGTTAGTTCCATTTTCTTCCTTTTATAACATAGTTGCCCTCCTGAAAAGATATATAGAAAGTTTAGATAGGAACTGCTACTGCTACTGCTAAGTCACTTCAGTTGTGTCTGACTCTGTGAGACCCCAGAGATGACAGCCCACCAGGCTCCCCCGTCCCTGGGATTCTCCAGGCAAGAACACTGGAGTGGGTTGCCATTTCCTTCTCCAATGCATGAAAGTGAAAAGTGAAAGTGAAGTCGCTCTGTCGTGTCCAACTCTTAGCGACCCCATGGACTGCAGCCTACCAGGCTCCTCCGTCCATGGAATTTTCCAGGCAAGAGTACTGGAGTGGGGTGCCATTGACACAGTATAATAAATGAAAGATATTTTATAGAAAATTATAAGTAGCCTATTCTCTTTAGGCTTAAATGTTGAAATTTAATTTAGCTAATCATATCATATATCAACAGGAAGTTAATTTAAAATGTGTAATTATAATTGTGGGAAACAGATGAATATGAACATTAATTATTCATGTGAGAATGTTTAAGTTTTATGTTAAATGCGTTTAGAATTATTTGTTATTTCTTCACCCTGCAGCTTGTGAGATCTTAGTTCCCCAACCAGGGATTGAACCTGTGCCTCTCACAGTTCATTGGTTAGGAAGCAGAGTCCTAACCAATGGCCCACCAGGGAATTCCCAATTTATCATTTCTTAGTGGCCATCTGATCATTTCATCAAATTGCTTTATGAAAAGGACCTCCTTATTGTTCACAAATTATGAAGATATCCAAAGTGATACATACTTTCCCTAGTTTATTTCTAGCAATGATATTATCCTTCTTTCAATATAATATGCGCATAAACCTCAGGTCAACTTTTACTCATTTTTCTCGTATTTCTTAAATATGATAGATTATTAAATTCTGTAGTTTCTTCTTCTTACAGATGAAATCCAGTATTTGTTGAGTTTGAATATATGTAGACCTTGTCTTCCAGTGAGATTTGTCTTGGAGCCATTAGATTTAAGAGGTGGAAAATGAGGCCAAAGTAGTCTCAGGTCCATTCCCTGCCTCCATTTCAAAGAGCAGCTCTACTTTTAGTCATGTTATGGTTCTTTGTATATGTGTTCTATGTATGTGTCATATAGTAGGGTTCATTTGAAAAAAAGATTCCTCTGTTAAAAGGAAAGTTTGACAAACGCCGATTCAGACTAGAGTACATCACAATGAGAAGGAAAAAATTATGTCAACAAGTGGCTTCAGACTTTCTCTTGGAGAAGAAATTGTCTTTGACAAGAAAATATATGAAATAATTTGGATGACAATGCAGTGAGCAGGAGATAAAGCACAAAAGAGAAAACTAAACTGGTCTCTGCAGGTAGCAGGAATGCAGAGGAGGGGATAAAGGGTTTGCAAGAAGAAAGGAGGGACAGAAGGGGATGGCATAGTCATGTAGTAGAATTGCTCAAATTCCTTTTAAGAATAAAAATTTTTAATGAATAATCTTAAATTTTTATTCTATGATTAACTTTTCCCCTCAAGCCTTCAATGAAGTTTCTAAACATCAAGTTTTATTTTATGTGAATCATGGAAAAGGGCTGATTTTGACATATGGGTCCTGCTCTGCAGAATGCTGTGATAATCCATAAACTGACCTGTTTTAATAGGAATGGGAACTAAAATATAAGCTTGAGCATATAAGCCTCTAGTGATTTGTAGAGACCTTGGGAAGAGCCCCTGCTTTATATGTCATGGAAAGAGAGTTTGAACTGCTTATTATCTAGACTGAAAAGGGAAGGGCAGCTCTGATTGGTTAGCTACAGGATACATGAGGAAGATGAAGCTTGTTTTATTATTGATAATCTGAAAAAAGTCATTTTTTTAATTTATAAACCTCCTTAAAGTGTTCACTTTTAAACTTTTCTATGTGGTATTTGGTATCATGGATGTGTCATAACTTTTCCCCTTGCTTTCTGAAATAATAAAGGAATAAAATCTATTACCTTATTTTTATTTGGTTCACCAAAAGATCACACTGTGATGGAAAATTTTATGTTATAATTCTTTTGTGGGGTTCTACATACTCAGATAAAATTTAAACAAGGCAAAAATGACATTTGAGGATTCTTTCTACTGCTGTGTATTCCTAGTTGAGTTATTTTGGGGAAGATATCCAAATGAAGACCTTTTTCTTTGCTTTGTCTAGACAGTAGAAATACTAGAAAAGCAAGCCCTATCAGCAATATGGTGCTGAAAAGATAGAAAAATGTCATTTGAAAAGTATTTGTGTCTTGAAGACAGATTTGGGAGTTAGCCATCTGCATATCATAGAGAAAAATTCCATTAGATATTGAAGAAAATTTTCTTGAAATTGTAGAGTTGAAACCTGGGGTGGGGAGATACTTGTTGCCATCCATTTATGGAATAGAAGAAATATGGTTACCCTTGTAGAGTAACAAGTAAATCTTTTCTTTATTCTCTCTTCATAAAAATCTTGGGGCTTCCCTCGTGGCTCAGCTAGTAAAGGATCCACCTGCAATGTGGGAGACTTGGCTTCCATCCCTGGGTTGGGAAGATCCCCTGGAGAAGGGAAAGGCTACCCACTACAGTAATCTGGCCTGGAGAATTCCATGGACGGTATAGTCCATTGCGTCACAAACAGTTGGACATGATGAGCAAATTTCATTTTCCCTTTTTCATATAAAGCTTAAAATAAGGTTGATAAATCTGCTGAATATGATGTGTTGTTGGCCTCTTTACATCTCCCTGTACATAGTGCATGCAGATAATGGAATCTGTCCATAGTCTTATTGCCCTATTTATCACTGACATTAAGCTAGTAAAGTCTCACAAGTTTTGCATAACATAGCATCATTTAAGAGAGAATGGTCTGATGGTTGAGTATACTTACTGATCTCAATCCTGATATTGCTGACAATCTTCTTGACTCTTTTTTCTAGCTTAGAATCTCAAATTTGTAATTGCTTGGTAATTAAATTAGTTCTCCTTTAGGGATTCTCCAAGGTAGTTATTAATATGATCTTTGCAGTATGAGGGGCAATTTCATTAAAGTGGAGATGAAAGTCATTTTTTTGCTCAAATAAATAAGTTACTTAGTATTTAAGCAAATAGCCAAGATAAAGCCATATTCTGATTAAAATTAGCATTGCTGTATATTCTGATTCATTTATATTCATTTTCTAAATACAGTTAATCTCTTGAGTACATTGAAGTTTTAAAGTGAATTTATTTCGACAAATTAAATGCAGACATTCAAGGACCTTATATTTGAAGTTTTCAAATCAAAATTCCATGGAACTTCCAAATGTACTTTTTAGAGATTTATAAAATTAGTTCATTGGAAAAAGATTGCTTACCATTCAAAATTTAGTTATTAAAAATTATTTTTGTCCTGATTAAACACTGGCAATGTATTATTCAAATGCATAATTGATCTCAAATAAATTGATCTTTGTTAACTTTTCTATATTCAATGTTTTTGATAAGGGCTATAGGGGCTTCATAGAGAAGGCAATGGCAACCCACTCCAGTACTCTTGCCTGGCAAATCCCATGGACAGAGGAGCCTGGTAGGCTGCAGTCCATGGGGTGGCAAAGAGTCAGACACGACTGAGCAACTTCACTTTCACTTTTCACTTTCATGCATTGGAGAAGGAAATGGCAACCCACTCCAGTGTTCTTACCTGGAGAATCCCAGAGATGGGGGGAGCCTAGTGGGCTGCCGTCTCTGGGGTCGCACAGAGTCGGACATGACTGAAATGACTTAGCAGCATAGGGGCTTCATAGTTGGTGCTAGTGGTAAAGAACTTGCTTGCCAATGTAGGAGATGTAAGAGATGCCTGTTCAATCCCTGGGTCAGAACTGGATGCTTGGGGCTGGTGCACTGGGATGACCCAGAGGGATGGAATGGGGAGGGAGGAGGGAGGAGGGTTCAGGATGGGGAACACATGTATACCTGTGGCGGATTCATTTTGATATTTGGCAAAACTAATACAGTTATGTAAAGTTTAAAAATAAAATAAAATTAAAAAAAAAAAAAAAAGAAAGCTCCTCTGGAGAAGGAAATGGCAACCCACTTCACTATTCTTGCCTAAAGAATCTCATGGACAGAGGAGCCTGGTGGATTACAGTCTGTAGGGTCGCAAAGAGTTGGACATGACTGAAGTGACTTAGCACATTCCAATAATTTGGTTTAGTGAAGCCATTGTGAATAAATGTGCAATGAAATATTCTGATATATACAGTTTATGGATAATTCCAATGATTTACTAAAATTCTAAGTGAAAATGCTTAGTTATTTGTTGTTTCCTGATTCTCAAACTCAAAAAAATTATCAAAATGTCATAGTGTGTTGATAGCATATTACACCAAAAAAGGAACTAGAAAGTTTCTTCATGGGCAGGATCTACATTCTCTCATTATTAACTATGGGGCCAGGCTATGTGCTGGGCATTTTACACACCTTCATTTACTTAATCTTCACAGAAAAGTCTCAGATTGTAGCATCACAGTGTGTGATGTTAGGCAAATTACTTACCATCTTCACATGCATATCAATTGCATTCCAATAGGAGATTATTAGTTCCTAACTTAGAAATTTCATATTACTGTCTTTCTTTTGACTCTCTGTTCAGATTGTTCCCCCATTCATTGCAGAGGAAGAAAAGAATTTTACTTTCAAGCTAAAACTAGTACCCTGTGATAGATCAGTGACAGCTCATCAAGTATAATCATATGGAGAATACATGTAAGCATCCTGATAGCCAGAAAGGAACCTGGGAATAATGTATGGATTTTGTGTTGGGTATTTTCCTTAAAAAGTAAGTTTTAAGCCAGGACCCTGATTTTCTTACTTTTCATGTTACCTATATGTTAGATATGGCCATAGTGGGGAGATGGATTAGGATTTGATTTAGCCATAGGTACAATTTACCCTTTAAAGAATAAATTTAAGCTTCATTTTTTCATTATTCAATATGCTGAAAATTGGAGGATTCAAAATGTGAAACATGGGAAATTTTACTTAGAAGTATAAACCATTTATCACAAACCCAGTTCTTACAGCTCTGATAGAAGTCCTATCTGGAATTGGTCCATTTCTTGGCAATATGGCTTACTACAAGCTTTATTACAAATTACCCATAAGTTTTTACTTTGTTGGAGCACTTTAATCTTTACCCAGAAGATTTTTGCTTGGAGTGATATTAGATATCGTATCAAAGGAGAGTACAGTGCTTTGTATGAGGAAATCTTGACATGGTGTGTTTGTCAGTAAATGTGTCTTATCTGACTATTATTTCTTTATCCTTGTTGGATGTTAGAGATTTTTCTGAAGAAGGAATTACAGTGACAATGGGCCTGCATTTTCAGGCAAGCTACAATTGAAACTGGGGGAATCAAAGTCATTTTATCAAGGCCCTATCTAGTAGAGAGAAATGCATGCTTTTACCTGTTCCAATTTATCCCAGGTTTTAAAATGATCATATTACTCCCATGCATGTTACACTAGAGGTAAAGAGCCAGCTTTTTGCTGCTGTACTGGCTTGGACACGCACTGGAAAAACATATTAGTTCATGTAGGACCTTAGAGAGGATTCTGGCTTTTCAGGAAACAAAATATCCCCTGACCTAGAGTCAGGTTTATTTTTAGGAAGATGACTGGGTGGAATGAGAATGTTAGTTCATAAGTTCTGGAAACAATGTATGTAAGGATTTTTGTGTTTACATATGTCCTGAAACCAATTTTTCCCCAGTGTGATTTCTCTCATTTTGCTGGTTTATAGACAGCCTTCTCAATCCTATGTTTTCTACTCATTGTCATGTCACTGAATTGTACGACTTTCTGTTACTCTTTTGTTTGGTCATGTGTCAGCAATTTTATATTGAAAAGAATTCAGTTTGTGTGTAGTACTTAAGATTCTTACAGATTTCTATGAAAAATTTTTCCTGGTCTCCCCAGCTCTTTTAATCTATAAACCACTATAGACTATTCTTAAGTTTCCAAAAAATACTAATAAGAGAATTGAAAGTAAGTCTATTTGCTGATACTCACTGTTTTGCAGATCAATAATGTGAATGCTGTATATGATGGGAAATATTGGCTCTCTTAAAATTCCTTTTTTTCCATAAAAATACTGGAGGAAATTTTGGTTGAATCTTCCACATTCTGGGACCTTCTCGCACATATGGCTTAGTAGGAATTTTCCATCTCCTTCCCCAGTGACAAGAACTAATGTAGAATAATATTTAAATTTACTAGTAAAAATTCAGTTTGAAATGATGTAGTGTACCAATCCATTGGTAAAGCTAAGATTAGAATATATCACATTGTAGCTAAACTCTGTGGCCATTTCTGTTCTTGATTTTTGATTTCCTTAACTCAAAATCTTTCCTCTAGCAACCCAAGTGCATTGTAGGGATATAGGCGTTAGGGAACTCCCAGAGTTCCCTGGCTTCTAGAATTAATATATGGAGTTCTAAAGAATTCTGTGTCTTTACATTACATTCTTCATTGTTAAATAATAACCTTTTATAAATAATGGAGTATAAGCTAACAAAATAAGTTCTTGTATTGGATTTTTCCATTACAAATATCTTTAAATCTTTCAACAAATTATTAGTTTCACTGTTAATTGAAGTCACATGTTCAGTTGGTAATATTTTCTTGAATTCAATGTTTGAATTTAGTGGATTTAGATTGGTTTAACAGTTGCCGTAAATTACTTGGCTATGTGAGGATTTTTTTTTTCCTTTTTGTCTTTGCTTTAGCTGCACTATCTTTTTGTTCCTGTGCCTCTGAACAATAGGACAAAATGAACAGCCCATTTTTTCTGTGATAGGATATTAATGTCCCCCTCCTTTGACATCTGTTCTTCCTTACTCTTTCCCATATCACGAATGGCACCTTATTCAACAAACAGATGAAAATCTAGGATTCATCCTTTGAGGTTCCTATTTCCTTTATCGCACATTAATATGTAATTAAATCCGGAGGGCTCTAACAACAGACTATATCTCAAGGGCTTACTTGCCGCCTTCTGTACCACTACCACCTTAATCTAAGCCACCATCATCTCTTGACAATTCTACTGAAATAGCTTTGTAACTGGTCTCTCTGCTTCTGTTTTTGTTTTCCATCCAGTAACAGGATTAATATTTTCTGTCTACCAGATTGTGTCCTGTTTAAGACATTCTAGTGATTTCCCAGGGCACATAGAATAAAGTCAAAATTCCCTACTGAGGTTTACAAGGCCCTGTATAATCTGGCCCCACTGATCTATTTTAAAACATCTAACAGCACGAGTTCCCTTTCTGACTCTGTTCCAACTCCACTGGGAGACTTGGTTTCCTGAGCACCTAAGCCCTTTGCCTTCTTAAGGACTCTACGTTAAATCTCATTTCTAGAATGCATAGAATTAGAAATGTGCAACTATGGTGTGGCAAGAACTTCTCTATGAGGTACTAAAGTGGACTCTTGAGTGTTGACATTCCTTCTCCCAAAGCTCCCAAAGTGTAAAAGACAAGATGAATTTGATGATACATTTGATGAATTCTTTGCTCTATGTTGACTTAAAACATTACACATAGGCATCCTCCAAGTGGAAAAAGGCAAAAAACAAAAAAACAAACAAAAAACACACAACTATTTGCAACATACTTTTGTTTCATATTTGTACCACTTGCTTGCTTCTTGGGGAGTAAAAGGAAAGAAAAGCAGCCTGAACTTCTGTCTAAGTCATAATTACCAAGTCTTCAAATGAAGCAGCCTTCAGATCTGGCTTAGTTTTCTTCTTCCTCATTTTCTCATTGTCTTTGTCTTGTCATAAATACCATATCCAGAGAGAGGATTTCTCTAATGCCCAATCCAAAACAAGCACTTAATCATTCTGTTCCATCAACCTGCTTTTGACTGTGTGGATCACAACAAACTGTGGAAAATTCTTAAGGAGATGGGAGTACCAGACCACCTGACCTGCCTCTTGAGAAATCTGTATGCAGATCAGGAAGCAACAGTTAGAACTGGATGTGGAGCAACAGATTGGTTCCAAATCAGGAAAGGAGTACATGAAGGCTGTATATTGTTACCCTGCTTATTTAACTTATATGCAGAGTACATCATGAGAAACGCTGGGCTGGAGGAAGCACAAGCTGGAATCAAGATTGCCGGGAGAAATGTCAATAGCCTCGGATATGCAGATGACACCACACATATGGCAGAAAGTGAAGAACAACTAAAGAGCCTTTTGAAGAAAGTGAAAGAGGAGAGTGAAAAAGTTGGCTTAAAGCTCAACATTCAGAAAACTAAGATCATGGCATCTGGTCCCATCACTTCATGGGAAATAGATGCGGAAACAATGGAAACAGTGAGAAATTTTTTGGGGCTCCAAAATCACTGCATATGGTGACTGCAGCCATGAAATTAAAAGAAGCTTGATCCTTGGAAGAAAAGTTATGACCAACCTAGATAGCATATTAAAAAGCAGATATATTACTTTGCCAACAAAGGTCCGTCTAGTCAAAGCTATGTTTTACCAGTAGTCATGTATGGATGTGAGAGTTGGACTATAAAGAAAGCTGAGCACCAAAGAATTGATGCTTTTGAGAAGACTCTTGAGAGTCCCTTGGACTGCAAGGAGATCCATCCAGTCCATCCTAAAGGAAATCAGTCCTGAATATTCATTGGAAGGACTGATGCTGAAGCTGAAACTCTGATACTTTGGCCATGTGATGCGAAGAGCTGACTCATTTGAAAAGACCCTGATGCTGGGAAAGATTGAAGGCAAGAGGAGAAGGGATGACAGAGGATTAGATGTTTGGATTGCATCACTGACTCGACAGACATGAGTTTGAGTAAACTCCAGGAGTTGGGGATGGACAGGGAGGCCTGGTGTGCTGCAGTCCATGGGGTCGCAATGAATTAGACACGACTGAGTGACTGAATTGAACTGAGCTGATAATACTCATGCATTTGTGATGTTTTTCTTATTTGTCCATTCATTTAGCTAACTAGTCCTCCATCCTCCCATCCACTCATCTACTGTCTTCCTTCATTAAAATACAACCTCCAAGGGAGCAGGGACCCATGTGTCTTTTTCCTAACACCTGCTATTGCTAAGTCACTTCAGTCATGTCTGACTCTGTGCGACCCCATAGACGGCAGCCCACCAGGCTCCCCCGTCCCTGGGATTCTCCAGGCAAGAACACTGGAGTGGGTTGCCATTTCCTTCTCCAATGCATGAAAGTGAAAAATGAAAGTTAAGTCACTCAGTCGTATCCACTCTTAGCGACCCATGGACTGCAGCCTACCAGGCTCCTCCATCCATGGGATTTTCCAGGCAAGAGTACTGGAGTGGGGTGCCATTGCCTTCTCCATTCCTAACACCTAGAACAGTGCATAAAATGAATATTCAAAAAATATTTATTGAATGAATTTTTTATTTCAAGAAGTGATTTCAATTATTGAATAAATTATCTTCCTGGGATATTTAAATTTAAAATATTGAAAAGTTGTAATAATGTTACAATGACATCTCTTTATAGGGGATTCTAAAACTAATGATTGAGTTATGGTTTGTGTTTCCATTTCATATAAACAATTATCCTGTTGAATTTAATTATTTTTGATTGACAAAAGTTTGTCTCCCTGAGGATATAGTCTTCCTAAATTAGATTTTATGTATGCTAACAATAAAATAAATCATGTATGAATGTTTTAAGGTTTTCTGAATGAAATATAAATAAATGCTTCATAGTAGTTGAGAAAGGAAGTAGATGCCTCTATTTTGTAATTGATGCTATATTTGCTACAAGGACAATTTTAGTATTGCATTAAGCAGCATAATTACAAAGACTTTTTGTGTTTTTTAATTTTGACCTAGTTAGAGTGGTCCTTGCAACTACTAGTTCAAGCATGCTTCTGAGTTCCTTATTTACTGATGTTGCATGTTGTGTTTGGAGAAGGCAATGGCGCCCCACTCCAGTACTCTTGCCTGGAAAATCCCATGGATGGAGGAGCCTGGTAGGCTACAGTCCATGGGGTCGCGAAGAGTTGGACACGACTGAGTGACTTCACTTTCACTTTTCACTTTCATGCATTGGAGAAGGAAATGGCAACCCACTCCAGTGTTCTTGCCTGGAGAATCCCAGGGATGGGGGAGCCTGGTGGGCTGCCGTCTCTGGGGTCGCACAGAGTCGGACACGACTGAAGCGACTTAGCAGCAGCAGCAGCAGCATGTTGTGTTTGTGTGACAGTCACTACCTTCAATGAAAGGAATTTAAAGATACTCAGAAAAGAGATTCTCGAGTAATTCATTGTGGAGCAGAAAGACACACTGATATCTAATAATAATATTACATGATGTGTTTTCTCTGTGCTATAGGCTGAATACTGTGGAAATGTAGATGATGAAGTGACAGATTGTGGAATCTTTGGAGATGTTTTTATAGTGAATGCTTGTTTTAACGATATCTTCACATTTTTATACTACAGAAGAAAAAATTGGACACTCTTAAAGAATAAAGTATCTTTATGATCCAAGCAAATATATCTCTACTAGTGGAATTTGGGATAGGTGATTAATGGATAGATAGTCTGGTAGTTAAATCTTTTCAAATGTTCTTCTCATCAGAAAGGCCAGTTTCAGGTACTTTATCAGGCCCTAGTAACTTCTTGATGATGTGAGCTGTCTGTACCCCACTCATTCTGCTTTTAGTCAGAGGTTAGTGAAAAAACAATGGCAATTTAAAAATACATTTTTCATGCTTACCTTGTTGATATGATATCAGGCTGTAGAGAAGTGCTATTAATATCCAAAAGGTTAGTGTACACAGCTCCAATGTTAGCAAGCTACAAAGAAGAGTTAGTAATGTTTTCACATTTTTGTTTCTCATTTTTGTATGTTGAGGTCAGCATTGAATCAAACTTGGAATTTCCTGGGGACCAGTGAAAAAGAGAGCCTTATTAAGGGAAAAGAAGAGCAAAACAAAAGAAAAATACAATTGTAGAGTGAAATGTACTGTTTTGATTCAAAAACCCACATATACTGGAGACCAGGATATGACGAGGACAAAAAATGTTGCGTTTCTCATTTACCTCAATTTATCCTTAAGCTGTTCGTCTCCTGCTGTTCTACCCAGCAGGTTCTTTGAAGAGCTATTATTGTGCTTTCACTTTAGAAGCAAAGGATACATTTTGTGCTTTAGTGCAATATGTGTTTGGTTGACAAATACAGAGTACTTAGTGCTGGTTACTATTTTGAGAGCTTTACATGTCATTTAATCCTTATAACCATTCTATGGGCTACGTACGGTTATTATCCCAGGTTTCCAGGTGAGAAGACTGAGGCACAGAGAGGTTAAATAACTATGCAAGGTCACTCAGTCATCTGCTCTAGATCCCAGGGTCCCAGATTCCCAGGCTCTGTTGCCTTTCAGCGCTGCATTCACTCTCCTTGTTTCAGTTTAATGGACTGCAAATTGCAATTTGAACAAGTAACAATTTGAACATAGATTTTATAATTTGGCAAGGAGAAATATTTTAATGCAATAAGAGATGGAGACACGTAAAAATTATAGTATACGTATTTCTAGGATTTTCTGAATATAAAATATTTTGTTTCAAATTTGGGGACGTGGCCTAGGTTGAACTGGCAAAAGCCCAGGAAAGTCTAATCCATGTAAACACATGTCTTTCAAATCCCACGAACTCTGTGCTTGCCATTCTAAAGAAATACATAATACGGGAGTCCTAAATGGTTATCAGCTAATCCATTTGAATACTTTTGTTTATTCTCTGAGAGGATATATGTAAAAGTTGTAGCATATGTGGCTATGATACTCACGGGCAGAGTTGTCAGTATATTTTTGTCTGAATGTTCATCTATATTGTCAAAGCAAAGACAGTGTGAGTGTGTTTTGTATCTCTTTGCTATTCTCTCAGAGATAGGTAGATAGACACAAAATATTCTTCATTAGATCAGAAAATTAGCACCAAAGATTTCATTATCACTTAAATCTTGTGTTTGATCTCCAAAGGATTATATTCAGAGGAAAAACTCACCAGTGCCATCTAGCAGAGAGTTAAAACCCTTCTTTTTTCTCTCTTCCTTCTGTTCAGTCACTCAGTCGTGTTCATCTCTTTGTGACCCCATGGACTGCAGCATGCCAGGCTTCCCTGTCCATCACCAACTCCTGGAACTTGCTCAAACTCATGTCCATCGAGTCAGTGATGCCGTCCAAACATCTCATCTCCTGTTGTCCCCTACTCCTACTGCCTTCAATCTTTTCCAGCCTTAGGGTCTTTTCCAAGGAGTCAGTTCTTCGCATCAGGTGGCCAAAGTATTGGAGTTTAAGTTTCAGCATCAGTCCTTCCAAAGAATATTCAGGACTGATCTCCTTTAGGATAGACTGGTTGGATCTCCTTGCTGTCCAAGGGACTCTCAAGAGTCTTCTCTAACACCCCAGTTCCAAAGCATCAATTCTTCAGCACTCAGCTTTCTTTATAGTCCAACTCTCACATCCATACATGACTACTGGAAAACCCATAGCTTTGACTAGATGGACTTTTGTTGGCAAAGTAGTGTCTCTGCTTTTTAATATGCTGTCTAGGTTGGTCATAGCTTTTCTTCCAAGGAGCAAGTGTCTTTTAATTTCTTGTCTGCAGTCACCATCAGTGACTGCAGTGATTTTGGAGCCCCCCAAAATAAAGTCTCTCACTGGAAATAGGATATATTTTGGAAGCTTTAGTAAATCTAGAGTCCCCTCTAACCTAGTCTTAATACTAAATCTCAGAAGTGACCTACATTGACTTCCTAAATTGTTCATATGGTATATGACATGATAATGTTATACAGCCCGGGGACAAAGGAGGCTGGAGAGATGGACCCTGCCTTGCTACTGTAGCCATAGATTTTCCTTCACTATTATAATAACTAGATTCCCCTGAATCACTTAGATAATTCCTATATGCCTGTAGGTTATCAACTGTGAGTATTTTTAAAAACTTTGCAAATCACAGAGGGTTATGCACTTAATACAGAGGAGAATAATTAAAGGTTTGCTTTTATTAAGACCTGTTCTTCATCTAATGCTTTTGACCCAAGTTATTTCAACATTATTTCAGTGTAGCTTCCAAGCAAGTATTAATGTATGTAAGGTAAGAGACAGGTGCAACTCATGGATCCAGAAGATGATTCAATACAATAGTCAATAATTCAAATTTGGAACATCTGACAACACTCGATATATATTAGGAGGAGGGCCCCCCCCCCAAAAAAAAGATCTTTGATGTGGCATTTTCCAAACCTTAAAGGCAGAATATATCCTCAGTATGTTAAGAATCAAGAACTGCAAATAAATATGAGGTGTTTTCTGACTAAACATTTACGTTTTTTTAATATCTGGTGACTTTTTCATGTTAGTGTTAAATTAGGATAATAGTAAGTGTGGTGGTGGTGATGGTTTAGTCACTAAGTTGTGTCTGACTCTTGTAATCCCTTGGACTATAGCCTGCCAGGCTCTTCTGTCCATGGGATTCTCCAGGCGAGAATACTGGAGTGGGTTGCCATTTCTTTCTCCAGGGGACCTTCCTAACCCAGGAATTGAACCTGGGTCTCCTGCATTGCAGGCACATTCTTTACTGACTGAGCTATGAGGGAAGCCCTAATAGTAAGTATATTTATGGTGAATAATAGTAAATCCATTTATGATTGGTATAATATTAAAAATACTCTCAATATAATTCCCATCTTACTAAGTAAGCTTCTTTTCTCCCTCCTCCTCCCTACCCCTTTCCCTTCACCCCAACAAACAACTATGTTGAGTTAACTGAATTGGGACAAAGGGGGATAGGTTATAGAGGAAAGAGAAAGCCCTAGACCTGCGTTTTGCTTATCATGAGGAAGTTCTAATTACTTGAGAAGGGAAAGTACAAGAAAACATATTCTTTTTCACTTGAAGGATAGTGGGAAGAAAAGAGCCATAGGGAAGACAAGTAGGTCAGGGTACAATTTCTCTTCCTTCCTCCCTGGGGACCTGAACATCATCTAGAAGTGTAGATTCAGAAAGATCCAGATACAGGTATGGAAGAGCCAAGAATATCAGGGTGTTGGCACGAAATCTTGGAGACACCAGAGGGAGGTTACAATATGCAGCAAACACAAGTTTTCTGTCACTCTCAATACTGGGTAGTTTTGACCTTCTGATATATAAGGCTTGACCTAAGGAATGGGGAGGAGCAGAAGAACAACGGATAATTCTTGGCAAGTAGATTTGGGAGAAAGTGGTCTGAGGAAGGCATCAATAACAGATGAAATAGCTGACAGTCTCAGACTAGGGTGAGAAAATGCCATTTGGATACCTGAATTTTCATTCAGAAATGTAGACGTTCATCTTCCTCTCCAGCATCAATATAGGCACATTAAAGATTTTTATTTTTTAATTTGATCACTTCAGTTTTCCTGATGGTAATTTTCTCTGAAGGAACAATTTGGCATTTTATGAGTGCTTTTGTTATTTGCTGCTACAGGCTACAGTTCATTCTGCCACAGTGGTAATTAAGTAAATGGTACTCCAGTGGTCTAAAGGAATAAATATGTCTTTGAAGTATTCAAGTTGCAAAAAGGAACTGAATTACTAAGAGGTGAACATGAATTTATAAAATATTATAGTAGAACTCTCAAATTGATTTCTGTCAAGCCAAAGCTCATTTTATTGCTAACAAGAATTTAGAGGTCAGTTATGGGAAGGGTGGTCTGTGCTTGGGAAGACTGAAGCAACTGGCCATAACAATAGGTCATGACGTTATTGTCAAGAAGGTCTAGGGTAGACAACAGATGGCAGAGGTCTTAATACATTTGCAGGGAATGTCACGGAGGACAGATGGCAGGGAGCCATCCATGGGATCTGGGATTCACTATCAAGACTCCAGTTCTTGGAAATTCTTTTTTTTTTTTTTTTTTTTTTTTTTAATTTTATTTTATTTTTTTTTTAAACTTTACATAACTGTATTAGATTTGCCAAATATCAAAATGAATCCGCTACAGGTATTGGAAATTCTTAAGGAAGGTTAATCTATTATAGGAACTGGGACACCAGATAGTTATGAACCAAGTCTTAGGATCAAAGCTTTCGTTACAAAGATAAAATACAAATCCCTCCCCACCCCCTCCCGGCCCCCGCTTTTTTTTTTTTTTTAAAGCTAAGGTAAAAGTTCAGGATGGAACCAAGATGAAAAATTGGATATTCAATAAGTTTGACTTCCCATGCTTTCCCCAAATAGGGGAAGAAGATTGATTTCAGAATTAGGAGAGATGTATAGGTGAGCTCTTGGAGAAGGCAATGGCACCCCACTCCAGTACTCTTGCCTGGAAAATCCCATGGATGGAGGAGCCTGGTGGGCTGCAGTCCATGGGGCCGCTAAGAGTCGGACACAACTGAGTGACTTCACTTTCGCTTTTCACTTTCATGCATTGGAGAAGGAAATGGCAACCCACTCCAGTGTTCTTGCCTGGAGAATCCCAGGGACAGAGGAGCCTGGTGGGCTTCCGTCTATGGGGTCGCACAGAGTCGGACACGACTGACGCGACTTAGCAGCAGCAGCAGCAGAATAGGTGAGCTCGAGGGGCCCAGTTTTTCAAAGTTAAAGGAATCTGGGGAAGGAAGTAGGAAGTTCAGTATACTTCCTTGTAGAATGTCCCTTTCCTTTTTCATCCTTTTAACAGTGGTATCAAATGAATATTAAATTATTTTCCTTTTGTTTACCAAATATTTTGTTTTTCCCTGATTTATATAAAGATGAATTTTATAAGAAATGAATTTTTGACAGCAAAAGAGACACGGATGTATAGAACAGTCTTATGGACTCTGTGGGAGAGGGAGAGGGTGGGAAGATTTGGGAGAATGGCATTGAAACATGTAAAATATCATGTATGAAACAAGTTGCCAGTCCAGGTTCAATGCACGATACTGGATGCCTGGGGCTAGTGCACTGGGACAACCCAGAGGGATGGTATGGGGAGGGAGGAGGGAGGAGGGTTCAGGATGGGGAACACATGTATACCTGTGGCGGATTCACTTTGATATTTGGCAAAACTAATACAATTTTGTAAAGTTTAAAAATAAAATAAAATTTAAAAAAATTAAAAAAAAAGAGAAATGAATTTTTGCTTTGCAAAATATGTTTAGTGTGTCTAGTGAAATAAAATGAGTGTACCTTTTGACCCAAGAATTTCACTGTTTGTAACAAAAAAAACTAAAGTGGCTGTATATAATTTCTCTTTCTTACTTGATATATATATATATATATATATATATATATATATATATATATGCTTATGTATGCATAAAACAGGGAGAAGGAAATGGCAACCCACTCCAGTATTCTTGCCAGGAGAATCCCAGGGACAGGGGAGCCTGGTAGGCTGCTGTCTATGGGGTTGCACAGAGTCAGACACGACTGAAGTGACTTAGCAGCAGCAGCAGCATGCATAAAACATTCTTTTTATGGACAGAAAGTCAGGAAACTATTAAAAACTAATTATCTATCAGGACAGAGAGCTGTGGGGGAGAGGAGACCATGACCACATTCTACTGTTAAAAACAAGCCGTTATCTGAGCAAAGGGATTATGGAATTATTTTCTTTTTTCCTCCCTCTTATAATCTTTCTCTTTCTATATATATTTACAAAGCCCTAATAAATGATATTTTCCTCCTGGTATAGAAACATTTTTAAAATTTTCATAAAGATTAACTTTGTATAAGAAGATGAATCTTACGTTTGCAGAATATAGGCTTTTTTCATAAATCAATCATATGGAAAATTTGTACCAAGCTATTGCTATAAGTAATACACTGAGTTACCAGCCTCTCATTTTTGGTATATTTTATACTTGAAAATACACAGCTATGCAGTTCTTCATTAAATCACCAATTGGCTTGGGGCCTGGGTTTCATATGTCTCTAAAATCTATAAATAAGAAAATGTGTAAATGTGTTTTAGAATATATAAAATGCTTTTCACTTAATTTGATGTTTTATATAAATTTTATCTGTATTTATAGTCATGACCTCAAATATCCCATAAAAATAGAGAAGAAAAATTAAGACTAAGGCAGCTGCATTCATATTTTTGGTGGATGTTCACACAGAAAGAAAATAGCTGCTTTTGCCCTGAGTCTCAGGCACCAAGTTGGTATCTGTAATTTAGGGCCATTATCAGACTAAAATGTCCCTCACCACGACTCATCAGCTGAACTCAGCAGGTCTTCTCAGCTCTACACTCTCAGAGGCTGAACTGTGTTCCAGGGGGGCAATTTTGGCTTGGTCATGGACATATAATGTGGGTATTACTGTACATGACCACTCTCTCTGGGGATAATAGCACAGCTGGTCTGCCAATTGGACTTAGAAGCATGATGTCAGGTTTATTTTGCTGCCAGCAGTACTGGGAGGCCAAAACTTGCTTTGGCTGGGGAAATGATAGAATAGTAATATTTTGTCATTCTATTGCATTTGTTTGTAAAGCCTTAGGGTGCTTTTTGCAAACAGTAATTAAGCCTAGCAACATTCCTCTTAAGCCTGTGTTATCACATGATGTACCTGATGTGCATTTTAGAAATTCTTTGGCAGTAATGTCCAGAGTTGATTTATTAGAGTATGGTTAAATGACAGAGCTGACTACAAAAAATTAAGTAGTTTGCATTCTTTTATCTGATCACCAAATATTTTCTTTGAGATGGCAAGGGAGCATGCCTTACATTGAAGTGATGTTACATTTTAAGCTGCTTGAAAGCAGGATTCCTTTTCCATTTTCTTAACTCTTGATCTCCTTTCATGAATGATATCACTTTATTTTTCTTTCTATATCTTTCTTGACATATGGTCAACACTTCATATAATTAAGTAGGCCTAAAGATGAAATGTCATATATAACAATGCTTCCACAGAAATAGAAAACACTGTTCATGCATGCTACTCCTGTGGCCTTTCATAAAGGAAAAAATAAGATGTTCCCTGTTAACATGGAAAATAAAATCAGATAAGACTTAACTCACTCTTAGGTTATGTGTTTTTATTACCAAAAAGGGTTTTGTTATGGTATTTTCATAAATATCAGAGTGCTTTTTATTGGGCTACATTGACGTCGGAAACTAAATGTGTTTTCTTTTCATACTTTGTAGTTAAACTTTTATAAAATTTGTACTTGTCCTTTTACTGGTCATCTTTTCTTACACAGATAATTAATATATTTGGGTTTAGGGTTCTTTTTATTTTTAAAAGTTATTTTGAATTCTATTATATATAGAGATCTGGGTCAAATTCAAATAATTTATTAATATGTCAGTTTAATATAATAACTAATATAAATGGAATAATTTCTTGGTATGCTAGAGTGGACTACTAATGTAGCCCATTCTGATCTTAAAACAGAATAAATATGAAATATTTACAGTTTGTCTAAATTTTTAGATGAGTTTAAATCCTAAAATGTATTATTAACCAAAGTACTCAATAAGAGTGGAGAAGGCAATGGCACCCCACTCCAGTACTCTTGCCTGGAAGATCCCATGGACGGAGGAGCCTGGTAGGCTGCAGTCCATGGGGTCGCTACAAGTCAGACACAACTGAGAGACTTCACTTTCACTTTTCACTTTCCTGCATTAGAAAAGGAAATGGCAACCCACTCCAGTGTTCTTACCTGGAGAATCCCAGGGACGGGGGAGCCTGGTGGGCTGCCATCTCTGGGGTCGCACAGAGTCGGACACGACTTAAGTGACTTAGCAGCAGCAGCAGCACTCAATAAGAGAATTTTAGCTATCTTGTAGAGAAGTGGGAGATTACCAGTTTTAAGACATTCTCTTTTTATGGCTACTTACAGTAGCATTTTGAATGAACAGGTGTAGATACATGTTGTATAATATGCCAGAAATAAGGATGGTTTTCAAAGATAAGGAATAAAACATTCCATCCATTCTGCTGTATTTATTTAGTCAGAGTTATTCTAATATATTCTCACTGGGAAGCTTCTAAAAAAATTGTTCAAAGAATTAAAGCACTCTGTAAACTGATCAAAGTCTTGAGTGTCTAATGTAGGCTTAGAAATCCCATAATATTCATTAGGAAAAATAAATACACTTTTAGAGATTTCCCTTTGAGTTAAGAAAATTTTCTTTTGGGACAAAAGTGTAAGAATTCATTTTTTCCTGATCTTTAAAGTTCTGTACTGTAATGTTTTATAAACATAATGGTTACAACATTCTCTATCCTCTTATTTCAGCATCCACTAAAGTAAGAGTTTCATAGGCTTTTACATTTATTACAGTTTTGAACTGAATTAGAATTTGAAATATTGTGAAGAGCCATAATATCAAACTTAAAAAATCACGTAAATTTATATCCTTTATTTTCATACTCCAGCTTATTAGTATACCTGAAAAATCTGTATCAGCATAACTTTATTAATTCATATTTACATTAAGTACATATGTATCAGCTAAATATATCAAAGCAGCCAAAGATCAGTGTCTATCTTTGGCTCCTAAGAAAAGTCATTTAAAAGTGCACTTTCCACTCTATCCCTACAGATAAATAACGTAGGAAATTGAATTTCTATAAAATCTCTAGAATATCCCAGAATAGAAAACACATGGATACTAATGGACAGAACAACATACACAACAGAGTAAATAATAAGGTAGCTAATTTTTTTCTGTATTTGATACATTAATGATGACCTAATTTGAGTTAGACACTCAACCCTGGGAAGATCATCTAATAAGTTGGCAGTTGATATTTGAGCCCTTTGATTTGAAGGAATATTTTCTTCAAATGGGATGAGAGAAAATAATATCTACTATGAATACCTATCATTTAATAAACATGTATGTGTACTATGTCAGGCATTGTGTTGGGTACTTAATATCCATTATTTCTAAAGAGGAGAAAAGAAATAAATGTTGAGGGTGATTAGGAGTATCTAATATACCAGTTTATGTAAGCTATAGGTGCAGACAGCAAAGTTTCCATTCTTTTTCAGAAGACTAGGATCTATGAATCATTTTAGTTTATAATAAGTTATGATAAAAAAGACTATCATTTACAAATATGAAATATTTCTGTTACATGCTGGGAGAGTTTGTTTCCAATACCCACTTACGTTGCTTTTTGTTGCTCAAAAATCCACTGCTGCCTCTGTGTGTGTGCACGTGTGTGTTAGCTAATGGGATTTGGGTCTGTGTTTCCTAGCTATGAATCGTTATTAATTCTAAGACTTCTTATGAATTTTAACTCTTTTCCCACAGATTTCACGAACTTTAAAATACACAATCACACACAGATATACACATATGTCAGTGTTTTTTCTCAGAGGTGCATCTGAAGGGGGAAAAGTAAATAATCTGAATTTTGAAATATCTTCCTGTTATAAAGTGAAATGCTTTGAAATTTCTTCCTGTTATAAAAGTTCATTTGCTTATTTTTTAAGCAAGTGACCATGCCTAGAATATTACATATCCAGAGAAATGGTATAATTTTATGACTAAGCTTGAACCTTAGGAGGGCTTCCCTGGTGGCTCAGATGGTGAAGAATCTGCCTGCCGTGTGGGAGACCTGGGTTCAGTCTCTTGGATGGCAAGATCCCTTGGAGAAGGGAACAGCTATTCTGGAGTTATATTAATATCTACTTATATAAATAAATAAATTAATTATAATGATGCATGTCATGATTACTCATACAAATTGTTCTCTTTAATAGATCTCCAACCACTCAACTGGCAGGGTATAGGTGGGACACAGAATAATACTGTTTAAACTTTTCCATTTTTTTTCTGAAAAAGAATTTAATTAAACATATGTGTCCCTCTGCAGTTGCTCTTACCAAGTCTACACAATGTCAAGATTTCTGCTGCTTCATTCTGTTCAGTAGTTGTAACAAATAAACATTATAAATAGAGAAAAGATGTATAATGTATATCACCTCAAAACATTGTGAGAGTAAGACAGAATTTTGGATGGTTAGAGTCAGATGGATTTTATGCTAGAATTTGTTATAAAAATAAAACCTGCTTGCATTGTAGGAGCAGGAACTTCTCAACACTATCTTGTGTCCCTAGTAAAAAGACTAGAAGCTTATAAGAAAATAAGTAGTTGTATGAAAAACCATGCCTCAAAGTGTGAAGACTAATAAAATTTGTGAGATTAATGAAAATAATAAACTTGAAGCATGTTCAGCTCAGTTGCTCAGTCGTGTCCGACTCTTTGCGATCCCATGAATCACAGCACACCAGGCCTCCCTGTCCATCACCAACTCCTGGAGTTTACCCAAACTCATGTCCATTGAGTCAGTGATGCCATCCAGCCATCTCATCCTCTGGCATCACCTTCTCCTCCTGCCCCCAATCCCTCCCAGCATCAGGGTCTTTTCCAATGAGTCAGCTCTTCGCAAGAGGTGGCCAAAGTATTGGAGCCTCAGCTTCAGCATCAGTCCTTCCAATGAACACCCAGGACTGATCTCCTTTAGGATGGACTGGTTGGATCTCCTTGCAGTCCAAGGGACTCTCAAGAGTCTTCTCCAACACCACAGTTCAAAAGCATCAATTCTTCAGCGCTCAGCTTTCTTCACAGTCCAACTCTCACATCCATACATGACCACTGGAAAAACCATAGCTTTGACTAGACAGACCTTTGTTGGCAAAGTAATGTCTCTGCTTTTGAATATGCTATCTAGGTTGGTCATAACTTTCCTTCCAAGGAGTAAGCGTCTTTTAATTTCATAGCTGCAATCACCATCTGCAGTGATTTTGGAGCCCCCCCAAATAAAGTCTGACACTGTTTCCACTGTTTCCCCATCTATTTCCCATGAAGTGGTGGGACCAGATACCATGATCTTAGTTTTCTGAATGTTGAGCTTTAAGCCAACTTTTTCACTCTCCTCTTTCACTTTCATCAAGAGGCTTTTTAGTTCCTCTTCACTTTATGAAGCATGTTAGAGGGGATCAATCTGATTGTAAAACTGTAAGAACAATCCACATACTTAAAAAAATTTAAATACAGCAAAGGCAACAAAATTGTTTTCTTATGTCAAATCCAATATGCCAGCTTTGAGCACAGCATACAAACTTTGGTCACAATGGCTAAGGGACTTTTTTTACCTACCTTTAGACCCTGTCTTGACACTCCTCGGGAGATCCTTACCAAATGCCATTCATGCCTTTCTGTTGTCCTCACTGCTGTAGGCTCTTGGCCTGATGTTTTCTTTCTGAACGTTAAGATTTTTTCTACTACCTCTTCTCATTCAGTCCGTGATATTCAACCACAGCTATCTAGTAAAGAAAGTAAGAAAGAACGGCCAGAATGTTTCTACCACAATGTTGGAGGTTTGTTTGATGTCACTCCTTGCCCAGTTCCAATGCTAGCCCCTTACCACCTCATCAAAACTGAATGTATACTCAACAAATACTCTCTCTTCTCTTGGAGGGTAACACATGTCATTCCAGTCATTTGGTATTTATTTCCAAATTCAGATAATTTGTCTTTTAGTCTTTCTCTTTGACAAGATTTCTCTTAATATTCTCTCTCTAGAAAGATTTCCTCTGCTGGGTTTACAGATTCAAGTTTCTTACTTGAAAACCTTCAGTATGGTTAGAGGAACCTTATGTCACTTTACCTGGAGTAACAGGCAAGTTTGGCCTTGGAATACAAAATGAAGCAGGGCAAAGGCTAACAGAGTTTTGCCAAGAGAACCCACCGATCATAGCAAAACACCCTCTTCCAACAACATTGGAGAAGACTACATGAGGACTCACTAGATGGTCAATACCAATTCAGGTTGATTATGTTCTGTGCAGCCAAAGATGGAGAAGCTCTTTACAGTCAGCAAATATAAGACCAGGAGCTGACTGTGGTTCAGATCATGAACTCCTTATTGCAAAATTCAGACTTAAATTGAAGAAAGTAGGGAAAACCCCTAGACCATTCAGGTATGACCTAAATTAAATCCCTTATGATTATTCAGTGGGAAGTGACAAATAGATTCAAGGGATTAGATTTGATAGAGTGCCAGAAGAACTATGGACAGAGGTTCGTAACATTGTACAGGAGACAGTAATCAAAATCATCCCTAAGAAAAAGAAATGCAAAAAGGCAAAATGGTTGTCTGAGGAGGCCTTACATATAGCTCAGAAAAGAAGGAAATGGAAAGGCAAAGGAGAAAAGGAAAGATATACCCATCTGAATGCAGAGTTCCAAAGAATAGCAAGGAGAGATAAGAAAGCCTACCTAAGTGATCAATGCAAAGAAATAGAGGAAAACAATAGAATGGGAAAGACTAGACATCTCTTCAAGAAAATCAGAGATACCAAAGAAACATTTCATGCAAAGATGGGCACAATAAAGATTAGAAATGGTAGGGACATAACAGAAACAGAAGATATTAAGAAGAAGTGTCAAGAATACACAGAAGAACTATACAAAAAAGATCTTAATGACACAGAAAGACCACGATGGTATGCTCACTCACCTGGAGCCAGACATCCTGGAATGCAAAGTCATGTTAGCCTTAGGAAGCATCAGTACTAACAAAGCTAGTGGAGGTGATGGAATTCCAGTTGAGCTATTTCAAATTCTAAAGGATGATGTGGTGAAGGGGCTGCACTCAATATACCAGAAAATTTGGAAAACTCAGCAGTGGTCACAGGACTGGAAAAGGTCAGTTTTCATTCTAATCCCAAAGAAAGGCAATACAAAGAATGTTAAAACTACTGCACAATTGCACTCATCTCACACACTAGCAAAGTAATGCTCAAAATTTGCCAAGCTAGGCTTCAATAGTACATGACCAAGCACTTCCAGATGTTCAAACTGGATTTAGAAAAGGCAGAGGAACCAGAGATCAAATTGCAAATTCTGTTGAATCATAGAAAAAGCAAGCAAATTCCAGAAAAACATCTACTTCTGCTTCATTACCTTTGCTAAAGCCTTTGACTGTGTGGTCACAACAAACTGTGGAAAATTCTTCAAGAGATGGGAATACCATACTACCTTACGTGCCTCCTGAGAAATCTGTATGCAAGTCAAAAAGCAACAGTTAGAACCAGACATGGAACAATGGACTGGTTCAAACTTGGAAAAGAAGTACATCAAGGCTACATATTGTCACCCTGCTTATTTAATTTTAATGTAGAGTACAACATGCAAAATGCTGGACTGGATGAAGCATAAGCAAAAGCATAATCTTTCTCCCTCAAGATTGCAGGGAGAAATATCAATAACCTCAGATATGCAGATGACACCACCCTTATGGCAGAAAGCAAAGAAGAACTAAAGGGCCTCTTGATGAAATTGAAAGAGGAGAGTGAAAAAACTGGCTTAAAACTCAACATTCAACAAACGAAGATCATGGCATCCAGTACTGTCACTTCATGGCAAATAAATGGGGAAACAAATGAAACAGTGACAGATTTCATTTTCTTGGGCTCCAAAATCACTGCAGATGGTGCAGCAACCATGAAATTAAAAGATACTTGCTCCTTGGAAGAATAGCTATGGCCAAGCTGGACAGCATATTAAAAAGCGGAGACATTACTTTGGCGACAGAGTTCAGTCTAGTCAAAGCTATGATTTTTCCAGGTTTCATGTATGGATGTGAGAGTTGGACTATAAAGAAAGCTGAGCACTGAGGAATTATTGCTTTTGAACTGTGGTGCTGGAGAAGACTCTTGAGAGTTTCTTGGACAGCAAGGAGATCAAACGAGTCAATCCTAAAGGAAATCAGTCCTGAATATTCATTGGAAGGACTGATGCTGAAGCTGAAACTCCAATTCTTTGGCAGGTCAGATGCTCTGGTATTCCCATTTCTTTCAGAAATTTCCACAGTTTATTGTGATCCACACAGTCAAAGGCTTTGGCGTAGTCAATAAAGCAGAAATAGATGTTTTTCTGGAACTCTTTTGCTTTTTCAATGATCCAGTGGATGTTGGCAATTTGATCTCTGGTTCCTCTGCCTTTTCTAAGACCAGCTTCAACATCTGAAAGTTCACAGTTCACGTATTGCTGAAGCCTGGCTTGGAGAATTTTGAGCATTACTTTACTAGCATGTGAGATGAGTGCAATTGTGCAGTAGTTTGAGCATTCTTTGGCATTGCTGTTCTTGGGGATTGGAATGAAAACTGACATTTTCCAGTCCTGTGGCCACTGCTGAGTTTTCCAAATTTGCTGACATATTGAGTGCAGCACTTTCACAGCATCATCTTTCAGGATTTGTAATAGCTCAACTGGAATTCCATCACCTCCACTAGCTTTGTTTGTAGTGATGCTTTCTAAGGCCCACTTGACTTCACGTTCCAGGATGTCTGGCTCTAAGTGAGTGTGAGTGATCACACCATCATGATTATCTGGGTCGTGAAGATCTTTTTTGTACAGTTCTTCTCTACTTTAAGGTTTTTTGATGCCTATGAAATTTGTTATGCCAGTATATATTAGAGTGGAAACACATATGATTGATTAAGAAGAAATATGAGTTACAGTAGATATTATTATTTATCAAGAAAATTGACATATTTGTGAGATTGTGTGATTTCTGATATTTAAACCAGTGCTTTCATTTTAGGGAGTTAAATGATTATCCCAGTATTCCAAAACATGTACTGGTATTGCTGCTTTACCTGACCAGGTCTGTTATGATGGGAAAAGGTTTACTCTCAGTGTGAGATGGGAAATATACTCAGCTGAAAGGCTATATTTGCATTATATCAGAGATACAGGGGAAAACCTGAAATAATGTAATACCACCATTTTTTATTCCCTGCCATCTGTGGTAACAGTACAAAATACCAGCCCCTAGGGTCACCCGTGCTCACTGACAATATTATTATTCTACTTTGTTCTTTGTTCCTCTATACTTATCCTCCCTTTGTTTTTCATCTCGAAACCCTTCCCATTATTCTCTAGATACACATCAGCTTGAAAACAAACTTGAACACCTTAAAGACACCCTTCTCAGCCTTTTCCATTAACCAAAAGCTAGCTCTCTTATGCCACCGTTTGCAGTGAAGTCTGCTCATGTACCCACCCTCTGAGTGTATGAGTCTCAGTTGTGTCAGTGGGCATTCATTCACCTTACCCTTTACCACTAAATCCACAGAATCTGTTGTTTTATTGTGTAAGAATTCCTTTCTCTGAAGCTCGTAATGTTCGGCTCTTCTATCCCCTATCCTGAGCTTCTGGACCTCAGCAATTGTTACAAACTTTAAGACTATAGAATGACTTGACCTTAGTTTAAGGTTGCTTTCAATATGGCTTACCATCAAACTGGCAAGCAAAGAGTATACAGGATATTCACAAGATTGAAGATAAAACTGACTGGATGCTGGTCTCCAGTGCCTCCCTTGCCCTCTTGTTGGGTACCTAAGGTTCAGTGGTCTGTATAACAAGTAGGGACTGTATAAGCCACAGATCCAGAGTAGCCCAGAGCTACCTCAGCATTCCAGTATCCACCATATTATTTTATAAGAAAATTCATGATACATTGCAGTAATATACTTTCTTACTTATGGTGCCAACCTTCAGCAGAACTCACCACGGGCTACCCAGTCACTATTTATTATCACTTCTCTTGTTTTTTTATCATTTCTCTATACTTTTCAGTGATTATGGAATTAATTAAGAGCCTTTCCATTCAAGTTCAGCCATCAGGTGAATGACTTGTGTGTCTTTGGGTCCCCCATCCACTGCCTAGTCTCAGATTTCTTTCACTTGGTCAAATCTAATAACTTTTGACCCATCCTTCCTTCCCCACCTTTTTACATTATGTACTTGGTGTGTTATAGTGGAAAGCATATATGCTTCAGAGTTAAATAAGTCAGAGTTTACATTCCAGCTCTGTTACTGACTAGCTGTGCAAGGTTGGACAAGTCATGTAACTTTATTCATCCTTGATTTCTTCATCTATAAAAATAGTCAGATACTTAAGTGCAATGACATATGTAAAATTCTAAGCACAGTGTCCACAAATTCTGAAAAATGCAAGTTTCAAGTCCCCTTCATATGGTTGTATATTAGATCATATCCTTGTATAAAATTTTCAGTCTCTGACATCTTAAACTACAATATCTCATTTTATAATCATAGCTTCTTTTATCCTTTGGGTTTACCTGTTATATTTACTCTCCAAAGTCATTCAAACTTTTAACCTCCCAATTTTTTTTTTTCATCAAGTCTATTAAACCCCTTTCCAACTTACTCCCCCCGCCATGGGGCATAGTTCCACAAGTAAATGCCCCCCTCCCCTAGTAGTTTGTTTCAGGTATTGTAAGTGGTTTTACATATACCACCTTATTTAATCACCAAAACAACCCTATGGGGTATATGCTATTATCATCTTTATTTTACTGGTGAGGAAATAGAAGCATATAGAGGATGTTACTTGGATAAATTGTGCCCTGTAAACACATGCTTGATATACAGACATAAAAGAAGGGCATCTAAACCAACCCACATGGCTTACAAAAGGCTTCCTAGAGCCTTTCAGGCAAAAGGAGAAGCACAGCAAAGGGGCTTGGGATTGAATGCGTAGTGTGTTCTGAGTTCTGTCTTAGTTAAGGTAAAGTGAGAAGGGAAGAGGAGTGACAAATAGTGTCCAGAAATTTTGAGCAGAAGAGGGTAAAAAGAAAGCTAAGTCTCTTTAATTTTTCAAATTAATTGCTCCAAACTCTGCATGCCTTACTGTGTTTGTCCTTCTCTTGATTCATTTCCCACCCTCTTGAATGACCTATATTTTTTAAAACTTATCCAAAACCTCCTGAAATTAATATAGAGGAAGAGATATTTGATGTCTCTGTCAGGGGAGTGTGTAATTTCCTCGGTTCTGTCTCGTCACAACAAAAATTTGAAGCGACAGACATTAAAGCCCTCAGACAGACCATGTCTCAGCTCTCAGACAGATCAGTGTTACAGCTCCATGTTACAGCTCAGTTTTATTTAGAAAGTAAAGGAAAATACATCCTTGAGGCACGAGGGCATGCCAGCCCAAAAGACATGAAGAGGAGACAGAGAGAGAGACCCCTGGCCCTTTGGCTCCTCTTTTTATATGTATTTTCCTCCCCCTGGGCCTGCCCTATGTAAATTGCGCTAGCCAGGAGTGCTGTTTGTTCTACCTGAGGTCCTCATGCCAGTCCTCAGACCTTCCTTTATTCTATTTTTGCAGGCTTTTCCCTTTCTTGTCTTTTAGCCACCACCATTCTGGACTCCTTTTTCCTATTCTAACTACCTAACATCTCCATTACTGCCAGTGTTTCCATTTCTATGTACTTCTGCTGTCAGAGATGCTCAACCAGGTGCTTGCTTGTCTTCTGCTCTTGGGGTACACCCTTGGCCAGGACTCATTGATTCTTCAAGTTTGGGTTACATGGCTATTCATCTTTTTATTTTCCATTTCCATGCTCAGAATAATCATTATGCAGAGATGGAGTAGCCTAGGAAAGCTTCCACCCAATGAACCATGCAGTTTACTGAAACAGATCTAACAAATTCTTAGGCCCTTATATAGAGTGCATTTCTTCTGACTTACTCTGCTTATCTACCACAAATCTACTCCAGAAGGTTTATCTAACTTTAAATCTTGGAAATTATGATTTGGGATTTCCATCTCTTTCCTAGTGGGAAATCTTTATAATTTCTGATTTCATGAATAAGAAAATTCCTAAATATGTTTATGTATGAGTCCTGGTTGACTCTTTTGGTTAATATTTTTCTGAATGGGTAATATCAGGCAGGAATCACCTTGTACAGAAGGTTTCTTAACAGGCCTAATTTTGGTGGGGATATGTTGCATTAGCACGGTTGTTGACCCAAGTTTGTGTGTGCAACACACAACGACGCCAAACAAACCAAAACATTGAAGTTTAGAGTGAGAAATGTTTATTTTCAGGGCCATGCAAGGAAAATGGATGATTCCTGCTCAAAAGACCCAAACTCCCCAATGAATTTCAGGGAAGAAGTTTTTATAAGTGGAATTTTCAGGGGAGGGTTTCAAGGTGTGTAACCCTCTTGCATTTGGTTGGTGATGAGTTAACAGGGATGGACATGAGGTTGAGCAAGCTCCAGGAGTTGGTGATGGGCAGGGAATCCTGGTGTGCTGCAGTCCATGGGGTCACAAAGAGTCAGACACAACTGAACAAGTGAGCTGAACTGAACTGAGTTAACAGGGTGGTCCAGAAATCTCAACCATTAACCTGATTCCAACCAGTCTTGGCTCCCCATGCTTGTGCTCAGCCTGAAGTTATCATCCCCCACCTGGATGGGGACTCTAGTTCCTGCAGAAGAACTCAAGAGATGTGTATCAGATTGTTATGCACATATTCTATGGAGGTGTGAGGCCCAGGTCCAATGCTGTGCTATTTTTTCTTACTGCATTCTCTCCCTCTTCTAATTCGTAATTATTTGAACTTGCCATTTGGAACTCTGGGAAGCTCTAGGAGGCTGAAAGACATTTTCCTACAAACAAGAAACAGGAAACAGAAGGCTTTGCCCACAGGGTCCTGCTGGGTTTCACAGTGATTAGCTCCAGATAGTGATCAGTGAATGCTTGCTAAATGTGTGAATGGGCATGTGTACAACCAGAGGTTTTCTACTCACAATATTGAAAGGTTCCATTTAGTATCTTCCTCTCTATGTTTCCCTGAGGCTCATAAGAAAGTAAAAGAATATCTAAGAGTGGTAAAATTTAATATGCAGTAAATTTCAACTGCTCTTTCTATTGTAAAATCCTACTTTTGAAGGTTCTTTTTATCTCTATAATCTAATGATTCCTGTCTCATTATTGTGTATATTTCAAAGTGTCTAATGTAATAAACATGGGGAAATCCTGTTTGACTTTACATTTGATGTTTAATTGAAGGTTGTATTTGATTTAACCCACAACAATTTTTTTTTTTTTTTTTGTAGCTAATAAGCTACTGTGTCAGAGTTGTTGGTCATTTAAAAGTAAATCACTGGAAACAATTAAAAACTAAATTATAAAGTTGTTATTAAATTTAAGATCACTTTTTAACTTAAGTCTGAGCAAGAAATAAATTTAGCGAGCAAAGGGATGACATTTGAAATGAAATAGTTAATGTTCCAAGACAACCAGGATGGCAAACACATCTTGTTAGTTTCTTATTTAATGAAAACGGTTCCATTTAAAAATCTGAAAATTTTTTATTATGAAGTACTGTCATAGGCGCAGTAAAGAGGCAAATGCTATGCAGAGATTAATATAAAATGTCACAGTTCCTTCCCTCATGGGGGTGACAATCCAAAGAAGATAGAAAGCTTTTTATCGAAGGGTTCCAAATGAACAAGCAGACTAATTTTCACTGTTCTTTTTCTCTCCCTTATATTTGCAGTCTTTTATAATTGATATGGTCAGATATATTTTAAAATTAATGTACATTTTTAATTTACACTTTTTTCCATGATCAGCCCCGTTCCAGCTTGCATTAATTTTTCAATTCTATATGTTTAGCAAGAAAAGAAAAAAACCTTTTTGCTCAATGTAGCTATTTTACCAAGAAATAAATAATTGTATTCTTTATTTAAAAAATATCTTAAATTCTTTTTTTAATATAAATTTATTTATTTTAATTGGAGGCTAATTACTTTACAATATTGTATTGGTTTTGCCATACATCAACATGAATTCGCCACGGGATATCTTAAATTCTTGAGGCATAAAGGTTTTTTTTTTCCCCCCTCAGGTAGTTTACCTATGGGAAAAAATACTTTGTGCTCAGGACACCTATTTATTTTTATTGTGGACACCTTCTCGGGGCAGTCACTTCATGGAGAATATTGATTTCCACCTCACTTAATTCCCAAATCTGTGCCAAATAATACTGAAGAAGAAATTGGAGAAATTAAGCCTTTGATTATTTTAAAATATTGTTAAAGGGGTAAAACTGTTAACAAAAAAGAGGCAAATGCTCCTGCCCAAGGCAACTCTCAGTATAGCTCTGAAGAGTGTAGCCTGAAAGTGATTGTGGTAGAGAAAACTGCAGAGGGGCTACTCGTTGTTAAGGTGAGGAATGATATTTTATGGTAATGCTAAGAAAAGATCAGTTCATTTTGGAATTATTTCCCAATGAGAGATGTAGTGATGAAGTGAATCATTTTTAAAAGTGGAAATAGAATAGAGCTTTTTATGAGGGATTTGGTGATGGGAAAACCCTGTATTCTTCTGAATTATCCCCTTTTCTGTCTTACATAATTAGTAAGCACTTGTGAGGGTTATTTCTACATTTTGGAAAGAGAATACTAAACAAATTTTAGAACCTGTTTCTTTTCTACTAGCTATTTGAGGATAATCCATATGGTGAGATAGTTATTGAAACCTAGAAGCAAGATATATGTATCAAAAACAGAAATAAACCTTACGAAGATAATTATATCATGGATAAATGGAGGTTGTTTGCTTGATTTTCCCTGCTTTGATTTTATAATATCAGATAGGTCCACATTATTTATGTATCTATACATTATTTATGAATTTATAGCAAGCATGTAGGATTGGAATGAGCTCAGAAGTAGATGTTGAAAAACAACTCAGAAGGCTGAAGAGACTATTTCAGTAGTCAGAGAGATGAAGAGTTTTAGCAGCTTTCTTAGGGTTCTCCAGAGAAACAGAAGCAATTGTGTGTGTGTGTGTGTGTGTGTGTGTGTATAAGGGGTGGGGGAAGGGACGGAGAGATATTTATTATTAGGAATTTGGGTTACATAATTAGGGGAGGCTGGCAAGTCTCAAGAGCTGCAGAACGAGTTGGTAATCTGGAGACCCAGGAGGACTGATGGTTTAGTTCTGGTGCAAGCCTGAAGAACTGAGAATCTGTGATATAATTCCAGTTTGAAGGCTGGCATTCTGGGGATCCAGGAAGAGCTGATGTTTCAGTTAGCATTTGAAGTCAGAGAGAAAAAGCTGATGTCCCAGTTTAACTCTTGCCATCAGGCAAGAGGAATTCTCTGTTGTTTGTAGGAGGGTTGGCCCTTTTGTTTTATTCAGGCTTTCAGCTGATTGGATGAGGCCCACCCACATAAGAGAGGGTAATATGCTTTACTCATTCTATTGATTTAAATGCTAACTGCATCCAAAAAAATTATCATAGAGACTTCAAGAGTGTTTGACCAACAAAAGGGCACCTCATGACCCAGTCAAATTGATATATAAAAGTAACCATCACAAGGTTAGATCTGGATTTTATAAGACTTGGAAATGAATTAGATATAGGTGAGAAGGAAAAGGAGGAGTCAAAAATGACTCTCAAAGAGTGAGTTTGAGCAACTGATTAGTCTCATTTGCTAGACAGAATATGTGAGGAAAAACATGTAGTAGTTATGTGAGCTAATGAAGGTAAATGACTCAACCAAGCTCTTTTTGATGTTCCTAAATATGACATCTGTATCAGGGCTTCTCAGTTGGCACAGTGGTAAAGAATTTGCCTGTCAGTGTAGGAGACGCAAAATGCACAGCTTCAATTCCTGGGTCAGGAAGATCCCCTGGAGAAAGAAATGACAACCCATTCTAGTATTCTTGCCTGGAAAATTCTATGGACAGAGGAGTCAGGCGGACTACAGTCCATTGGGTCGTGAAAAAGAGTCGGGTGTGACTGAGGGACTGAGCACACATGTGTGCACAAATATATGTGTACATATGTAGAATTGTAAGTGTTCTGATCACAGTCTCAAGTTCTTTCCTACTGACTTTGTAATAATAACAACTCTAAGTCAGAGGGTGGAGGAAATGTTTATTATTTATTAAAAATATAAAATGGTGAGCATGGGTGAAGTTAGGTCCTGAGGAGACACTGTAAAGGAACTGGACTGAGCAGAGTACAGCTGCACCTGGATAGGACTCTTGATGGTCTCCACACAATGTTACCTCCTATTGTATTCCAGTGTTGTGACTCAGATTTTGGAGAGTGATCTAGAGTCTGATTGTTTAGTTGGGCTTGCTGAGGATCAGGTGGTGGTGGTTGTTTAGTTGTCAAGTCATGTCAGACTCTTGCAACCCCATGGTCTGGAGCCTGGCAGACTCCTGGGATTTCCCAGGCAAGAATACTTGGGTTGCCATTTTCTTCTCCAGTGATCTTCCCAACCCAGGGATTGAACCTGCATCTCCTGCACCCAGACGGATTCATTACTGCTGAGCCATAGATGGAAGTCACTGAGGCTCAGACCATATTCCTAATTGTGGGAGTAGTCTTTCCTTAGAAGGAGTAGATAAAGTTAACCATCCTAGTGGGAAATCAACACTATAGAAGGAAATGAAAAGTGAGGACATGGATCTAAAACCCTGGATGATTATGCTTATTTTATAGTGAAGATGGCTTGTGGGGCATAATTCTGGTTCTCTCTTCAGCTAAATACAAGCTTTGGAACCCCTTGCGTTATTTATGTACTGTGTTATTATTGTTTTTATCAACATTAAATGTGTATCATAAAGGAAGTCAATAAGTATACCTAATGTGTTAATAATGAGTTAAAACCTAAATGCAAATATGAAAAATACATCAAAATAGAGGAAAAAATACCTGTTAGTTCATGAGATGGTAAAGAAATAAACAGAAATGAATGTTTAGTCTTTGATGGTTTGAGTTGTCAGGCAGAAAATATATACTGTAGTTTTGTTAAGAGGACTGATGTCAACCAATGGAGAATTCTACTAGAGAGGCTTTCATTCCTTAAAGAGAAAAAACAAAAACAGGGACAGAAAAATCCCAAAACACTACATGACTGGCTTCCCAATTTACTTGGTTGTCATTATCTGGCTTCCCAGAACATCTGTCTAGTTTGAACCATCCAGCAAGGCTCAGTGTTTCACTGTTAACCGTTTGTTGACCAAGATGAATTCTCCCCAAGATATAAGGATTTGTTGGGAAGTTTGGTTTACAGTCAGTCACTCAACTATACTTTGTAAGTATGGTTTCAGTTCAGTTCAGTCGCTCAGTCATGTCCGACTCTTTGCGACCCCATGAATCGCAGCACGCCAGGCCTCCCTGTCGATCACCAACTCCCGGAGTTCACTCAGACTCACGTCCATCGAGTCTGAGTGATGCCATCCAGCCATCTCATCCTCTGTCGTCCCCTTCTCCTCCTGCCCCCAATCCCTCCCAGCATCAGAGTCTTTTCCAATGAGTCAACTCTTCACATGAGGTGGCCAAAGTACTGGAGTTTCAGCTTCAGCATCAGTCCCTCCAAAGTAATCCCAGGGCTGATCTCCTTCAGAATGGACTCGTTGGATCTCCTTGCAGTCCAAGGGACTCTCAAGAGTCTTCTCCAACACCACAGTTCAAAAGCATCAATTCTTTGGTGCTCAGCCTTCTTCACAGTCCAACTCTCACATCCATACATGACCACAGGAAAAACCATAGCCTTGACTAGACGGACCTTTGTTGGCAAAGTAATGTGTCTGTTTTTGAATATGCTATCTAGGTTGGTCATAACTTTCCTTCCAAGGAATAAGCGTCTTTTAATTTCATGGCTGCAGTCACCATCTGCAGTGATTTTGGAGCCCCCCAAAATAAAAATAAAGTCTGACACTGTTTCCACTGTTTTCCCATCTATTTCCCATGAAATGATGGGACGGGATGCCATGATCTTTGTTTTCTGAACGTTGAGCTTTAAGCCAACTTTTTCACTCTCCACTTTCACTTTCATCAAGAGGCTTTTTAGTTTCTCTTCGCTTTCTGCCATAAAGGTGGTGTCATCTGCATTTCTGAGGTTATTGATATTTCTCCCAGCAATCTTGATTCCAGCTTGTGTTTCTTCCAGCCCAGCGTTTCTCATGATGTACTCTGCATATAAGTTAAATAAGCAGGGTGATAATATACAGCCTTGATGTACTCCTTTTCCTATTTGGAACCAGTCTGTTGTTCCATGTCCAGTTCTATCTGTTGCTTCCTGACCTGCATACAGATTTCTCAAGAGGCTTAGTAAGCCTATATTAGTTTAGTAGCTAAGATATATTGAATACATTGACATGAAATTTTTATTTAAAAAGCAAACAGTAAATATTATAATTATTATATTTTTATAAGTGATTTTGTCTTTTATTTTTTTGGTCTGGCTCATCCAATTCTGTTAGCCATGTCAGGGATAGAAATTAGTATCCTCTTCTTTGTAATATCATTCACTATGAAAAGCACTTGTTTTTGTTAGCAGTGAAAGGAATTGCATGATATTATTTATCTATAGAAAAGACCATAGGTTGGATTCCAAAAGTCAGCAGGAAGAAAAAAAACACATATAGTTAAAATTACTTTTAGGAGTAAATTGAAAATCAATATGCTATGTCACAGTAAGTTCAACATAGCCAGTTTTCCTTCCAGCATTTCTTTGGTTGAGTATCAGAAGTAGTTGGCTTTCTTTCAAGAGTTATACTATGTGAAAATGTGCATCTTTAAATCCTGTAAGCACCCTGAACAAGGCTAGTTGCTCATATTTGGAGATGTATCAATACTTGGACCTTTGTGCTCTTGAGGACAGAGTAGATTAACATTTCCTATTTGATGTTCTATTCAGGCCATACAAATTGGCTGACAGAATCTTGGCACTGTTTATTTTCAACTTATACAATTGATATTGTGTAAGTTACATGTGTTTATGATTCAATTCCTCTCTAGTTGTTTTTGTTCTATTTGGTTACTCTTTCCTTATAAACTTTTATAGTCAGAGATACTGTCAGTGTGCAGAAATGTTTTAGAGTTGAATTTGAACATTCGTAGATGTAAGTTTGACGAATGGTATACGTTTATTTCGTGATACACTGGCCTTAGGAGCACTAAAAATATTGATATTTGGAAAGAATATCAATTGCTAATGATTCATTAAAAAGGAGGGAACAAAATATTTTTTTAGAACTCATCTCTCATTACGTTATAATAAGTCTTTTTAGACAATGACAGTCACACGCAGGTCCCTGAAATCAATAGTTTAGTTTCATTCATTGTTGTTGGAAAAATGCTAAGTTCCAAAGCTTTATTAATAACATAGGACATTCAATTCTAGTTCTTATCATTTATTTATGTTTTATATAGTACTTAGTGAAAACTGAATTAAATAGTTGCAAAATTAGTAATACTCATTTCTATTCTACGTGGAGAAATAAACAAGTAAAAGCAATAATCAATGTTTTCTTCTGTAGCACATCCCTGAGGCACTGCAGTTCCAGCAGAACTCGGCTCATTGATTACAGATTCACCTGACTTAACTTGATAAATGATTTTGCCCAAGCCTCCTGTCTGAGAGGCCTGTTCAGAGCTTGTTGATATAAAAATTTCACTGCCCCTTTAACCACTAATGCCAACATTATTGGTGGTTCTTTGATTTGCATGTTGGTAGGTGTGGAGTAACAGTATTTTGTAAGCCCTTTGGCAAATAAGTTTATCTGACTTTGTGAAATTATGTGAAGAAAATAACACTTTATATTTACCCAGTAAGTTTTGAATGGGTTAGGCATAAATTGTCTTGATTTGGGAATGGTGAATTTCTGGTAGCTTTTTATACTGGTAAAAATGTACAAAATACATTCTATTATTTTGGAAGCCTTTACCATAAAGCCCAGAACACTGAATGGCTTATTTTTCTGGATACTACAAATTTTTCTTTTGAGAGAGTTCACCATGAAGCAGTTCTAATTATACATTGTGTACCCATGACAAATGATTGAAAATTAATTATTCTCTATGTGAGAAATATAACCTAGAAATGGATTATTGCATTATTTCCACCATATGGTTTTTTTTTTTATGATTGATGATAGTGTTTATATAGAATATCCCATGTTCACTTACATACATAATGCACTTAACATAAATGAACTTAACAAAAATGTACCAAAGCTTAACAAAACTTAATAAAAATATACCAATTTCTAAGGACCAAACCCTGAAAAGTAACTTCTGGAATCCCCTTGTCTCGGTGTACCACAGGAATAAAGCTTTTAAAACTGAGTGTTAATAAAAATTTTTCACATTTTCACCTCCATCTATCAAAATGCAATTAAACTACTGTACCTTAAAGTCATGTGGAATCCATCTCCTAAGAACATGTGGTCTAGTAGTTACCTTTTAGGATTTTCAAGGAAGATCTTTAAAACAGTAGAATGGCTGATAGCTACCTAGACAAACTTTGACTTCTGGAATTGGTTTAACCAGTATTTCTTATATTTGACTGTGGGTGCCCTTCCCTTTTCATTTTATGTAATGTCTGTTAATACAGAAACATTCTTCAAGGAAAAAAATTATATATATATGTGTATGATTGGTGGCAGGACTTAGTCTCAGGACTGTGTTTATTATTCTTGAAATATAATATTTTCATACACTCTAAGACACTTAACAGTTTAGAATGCTAGAGGAAAAAGACGAAAGCATTCTAATGAGTTAAATTATCGGATTAATTGAAGATTATAAAGCACATGATTTTTGGTTTCCTTACTTGCAGTTGAAGACCTTTTTGAAGTTTATATATTGCTCTTCTTTGTCAATAAGTAGATCATCCTATGAAAGTTTACTTTGCTTTTTATAAGTGAACATCTTGCAGTAGTCAGGAGTTGTTACTCAGAGATGGGATTTTTCATTGTGTAAGGTATTAGACTGAGAAGTAGAGATGGGTTAAGGAAGGTGTTCAGATTGTCTGAAAGTATTTTGCTGTTGTTAATGATTTTTTGATGACAGTATTTTGTTGTTATAAAAAATACAATTAACTAATTATTTTGATTAGCTAAAGTTGTTATTGTAATTGTAATTGCCTCAACTCTCAACAGAATAGAGCCTATTGAGTTAGCATGAATTGACTGGAGTTTCATTGGGATCATTTTTTTCTAGAACTGTCACCCATCAAGTAGTAGATATTCAATAAATATTTGTTAAAAAAAATTAAATGCAGAGACCTGGTCCCTATCTCCCTGGCAATAGTTTACCCGTTAGGAAGGGAAGCTGTATACAGGAGAGCTTTTTAGTTAATTCCAACCTCTATGCTTTGTTCATCAGAATGCATGGTGCTCATCTGCTGATTTACAGGAGTGCTTCTTCATTACGCATGGACTGCACATCCTCTGATACTCTAAGAGCTGAGCCTTTCCAAATCACATTTAATGGTCTGGATTTGGCATTGAAATTAGGCTGGAATACACTAATGCCTACCACTCTGATACCACATCATCCTATTTTTTTCTCTCCTTAAGAATAACAACAAAAAACAATCGATTTACCTTGGTAAAGTGCTTACTTTTTATTAATGTAACTTTTTAAAAAGAGCTGTACAATTCTGACACATTAGGTTGGAATATTGCTGGTAATATATCCTGTATATAGCCTCATCAGACCAATGCATCTGTAACTCACAGTGCCTTTTCTTATTATTGAAAAATCTTTCCCTTTCAGCTGAAGGAGTATAAAAATTCTAAGTAAGAAGGGATCTGTTCTGTCCTCTATTTAGGCTTACAAATGCACCCTTTAAAAATAACACTTTTTTACTGTGAAGACATGAAATCTAAACAGTCAAATTACATAAAAATGTTCCTTTATTCTGATATATGTTTATTACTTTATGAACTATAAGCAAGATATATTCATTCACATTGAAGATGAAACTGCATTTAAAAAAAAGCAAATTGAACTTTGCAAAATAGTTAACACTACCTCCCCTCCTCATGCACATGGTAATCAGTTTTATAAATTAATGGCTAATGAGACTTTTATTCTTCTGACTGTATTCAGCATGCATTTGGTGTACTTTATCTCATTTTTATTAGCATCATTTCTTCTAGGTCTTTCAGTCATAATTCATTTTAAATTTTATCTAATTGGAACTTTGGTCATGTTATCCTAAATCCTTTCTTTTACAGGACAGGGTGAAACTAAATAACATTAAAAAGAATTTAAAAACTTTAAAAATAAAATCCAAATATATTTGCTTTCTAAAAAGGGTATGTCTTTGCCCATAACACATAGCATACAACAATTAGGTTTTTATGTAGACTCTGCTTGAGGATCTTTTCCATTAGAAAAGGATGCTCTCTAGGGCCCTTATATGGTCTCTTAATTAATAGCCTAGAATCCACACTTATTCCATCTGAACCTCCCTTTTCTATGTTCTAGATAGGAAATTGTCAACAGATTGGCCAAATCTGTCCCTCACCTATATGATTTGCCCTGAACAGTGTTGACCTATAATATATTACACACACACAAAAATAGAATGAGTTTATGACATTTGAACATTGGAAATTTCCCACAAAAATTGAGATTTTTGGTTTCTCTAGAAAAACTGGAAGATATGGATCTATGTCCTGTTGGGCAACAGTCTGCTGGAGCGGGTGGTCGTTGCCCCTTTTAGATGAGGTAAGGGCGCTCTCGTTTACTTCAGTTTCCACTACTCCCTATTTCACATACATTGTGGCTGGGAGTCACTTGACACTAGCACTCGTCTTCTTTTCTTTTTTTTTTTCATGCCTAGCACCTGCCTGATCCTGTGGACACTTGAGACTGTGACTCCTTATATCTTTTTGCTTCACTAGAACTTTCATTGTGGTCAGTACCACTGGGCTCTAATGAGTTACTCTGAACTACTTTGAAATATGCTTTCTGTTCCAAATATGATTCTTATAACTAAAATGGTTTGTATTTCAGGCAGTGTGTGAGAGGAATGAATCTAATGGTTAAGAACTCCAGGTTGCATGATCTGTAGAGAAGATACTGTAAGGCTAACAATCTGTTTAGATGCCTTACCCATGCACTGACAAATATACTCTCCCTGATTACAGTTTAACTCCCTTGATTCCCTTTCAAGTTCTCTATTCATAATTCACTCTTTCAGTGAATGCATGCCACAGAGTGTCTGTCCTTTTCACACAATCCTTATAAATTCTTATAAAGTAACTACAACAGCGCCTACACTGAGGCCCTGTTGACAAGATTGACCAAAATTTCATCAGTTGGTAAAAAAAAAAAAAAAAATGCAACATAGAAAATGGTTTTAAATATAGCTTTGCCGAATGGGCCACTTGGGAGGGTTCCAATGAGCTATAATTCGTTTAAGAAATTGAGAGCAGAGGAAGATTTAAGGCATTTGAGGAAATGCTTTTGTGTGACTTTTTGGAATCTTGCTCAGAGAATATTGTTGGTGTGGTAAAAATTGAAAGAGATACAATGACAATAGAGACTTTGAGAGAAGTTCTTTCTGAAATATTTAAAATCCAAGTTCCCATTTGAAATCTAGCAAGTAGTGACTACTAGCAATAAGTGTGCTTCATTTGTGCCCCAAGAGTACAATATTGTGACTCAGTGCCCCCAACATCAGTTCTTTCTCCATACAGTTGAATAACAACTTAAATGTAGTCTGTGTTTAGGAAAGACTTATGATATGTATTATAAAACAAAAGTAGCTTTTCTTTGTACACTAAAGGAATCTCATCAGCCTATGTGTAACCATCATATTCATCAAGAGAATGGGCATTAAAGAAGATATATGCAATAGGTGTAATCTTTTCTTTCTCTTTTCTCATTTGTAACTCTCACTGTCGTGCAGGAGGGTGCACTCAAATCTCCAGTATTCTGTTTTCTGAATAGTGCTCAATTTTATTGACGGCTCCATTTGGGCATCAGAGCTTTCTTTAACTTTCGGAGGAGTTTCAAATGCCACATAACTTTCTCATGAAGTGCAGAGTATTTTAAGATCCAGAAGCACTGGTATAGAGAAGAGTATTAACACTCATTCAGGTACTCTTCTTTCATTAAACTTGATGTTTGACCTTGAAGAGTCTGTGTGTATATTAAATCAATATGTACCTTTCTTCACTAGGCTGAGCTTCTAGAGCCTAACACTGTGTAGGCTGGTTAAGATGCTTGCTTCCCGTTGTAATCCAGAGTGATAAAAATAATCAACCTAACTTGAGTAATTCACTTGATTCAGGAGAGAAATAGAATATAACATAGATTATCCAAGTTAAAAACATCATTTCATAGTAATTGGCTGACATTTAAAAGCTGGAATTGTGTGAAAGCCCATACATTTATTTAATCACTGTGGACTCAGTCTTGAGCAAATACCCAGATCTGCCTTTTCTGTGTAAATTAGTACAAAACTCTGTATCCCTTTCATATGCTCTTTTACAATTTTAGGCCTGATCCAGAGTTTTTTTTTTTTTTTTTTGGTATTACCATGACAAGTCTGTTTACCTGAGCAAAGGTATATTTTTAGAAACGCCATTTGGTTGTTTTAAAATGCCCTGATTTGAATGAGATATGGAATTTAGAAAGATGGTAACAATAACCCTGTATACAAGACAGCAAAAGAGACACTGATGTATAGAACAGTTTTTTGGACTCTGTGGGAGAGGGAGAGGGTGGGATGATTTGGGAGAATGGCATTGAAACATGTATAATGTCATATATGAAATGAATCGCCAGTCCAGGTTTGATGCACGATACTGGATGCTTGGGGCTGGTGCACTGGGACGACCCAGAGGGATGGTACGGGGAGGGAGGAGGGAGGAGGGTTCAGGATGGGGAACACATGTATACCTGTGGTGGATTCATTTTGATATATGGCAAAACCAATATAATATTGTAAAGTTAAAAAAAATAAATAAATAAAATAAAATGTCCTGATTTGTATTAGGGATACCATTACTTTCTGCCTGCCTAGGAAATCTAATCTTGCTTATGAAAGAGCTGCCGGTTTGATCCCTGGGTTGGAAAGATCACATGGAGAAGGAAATGGCAACCCATTCCATTATTCTTGCCTGGGAAGACCCATGGACAGAGGAGCGTGGCAGGTTACAGTCCATGGGGTTGCAAAGAGTCAGACAGACTTAGCAACTAAACAACAACAAGGAAACCTAATATGGGAAGTACTTTTGGTATTTTATAATGAAGACACATTCTAAAATGTTTTCAAACTAAATATGATGTACTGATACTTTAAAGTATGAATTCACTCCCCTTGAGACAAAATTAAATTTGCTGATAATTAAAAATAGCAGCATGATTGATAGACCAGGTATGCTTGACTACCTGCTAATGAATTCTCTCATTTACTACTTGTTTCCTTTTGCTAAAATTATACTTAAATCACACTGTAAAATAGCCTACAGCCACTGAAAGATCTAGAAAGAGAAATTGGTGTAATTCTCATACCTCCTATGTGAATCATTCTCCAATTTGTGAACTTTACAAGTATATAGTTCCAGATTTTCTAGTAAATCTCACTAATAAATTACATGTTTGAAGTTCTAACAAAGGTTCATAGTCACTTACCCTAGTTTATCTTTTACCGTGAATCTTTGGCTTTATTCGTGAGTTTTTTTTTTTTTTTTTTTTTAAGTCTCTGGTGGTGACATGTCACATAGTATACAGAAAATTTATAGTTAATATTTGAAGTCTAAGTTCCCATTTAACATTGAGATTCCCAAAGTCTACAGATGTTCACATCTGAAACTTCCAGGCAGGCATATATAGGGAACAGAGGTCCTTTACCAAATCTTGAAAAAAATTGC
This sequence comes from Bubalus kerabau, assembly GCF_029407905.1. Classification (NCBI taxonomy): domain Eukaryota; kingdom Metazoa; phylum Chordata; class Mammalia; order Artiodactyla; family Bovidae; genus Bubalus; species Bubalus kerabau. The sequence goes on along the minus strand of NC_073624.1, from coordinate 146,747,120 downwards.
ACTCTCAGTGCTTCACACATCCACACATACTTCCTTCCATATTAGTGGATTTACTGATGGGTTATTTTGTTAGAGGTGTGTTGGAGACAGTTTGATGTTTGTATTAGTATTTGGTTTCATTCTACTTATATTGGCCTATCGGCTCAATTTCAAACAGGTTAGGGATCTTTTATTTTCCTCTAAAATTTGGGGACTACCAAGTTAACTTTTTAAATGAGAAAATTAGTAGCACAGATCAAGTTTGCTCCTGGATAGAAAAGATAAATGATAGCAGAAAATAGTTGCTTGTGGTTAAAAGTATTTTTGTAAAAGTAGTGGATATATAAGTATATGTGTAGCTGGTTCACTTTGCTGTACACTTGAAACTGGTATGACATTGTAAAAGCTATATTCCAATAAAAAATTTTTAAAATTATTATATATACCTAGAAAAACAGTACTAATTCTTAGTAATATGTTTAAAATTTATTATAACATTGCATTTTTATTTGTGATCTATATAGACCAGGATTAAGAAATACTTAGCTCATGAGAAGGGTGACTTGACTCGGTAAATCCTGTTAGGGCAGGCTCCATGTTTTATTAGTTCTTTACATTCTTCTTATTATCACTATGCATTAGATAAAGCACGGACTCAGAAAATGTTTTTGAGTGAGTGAATTATAATTGAATCTATGCTACATTTAAGAGTTCCTGGTAATGCACAATAATTAAATAATCTTAGGACAGGGGAGTAGAATATATATAATTTATGCTATTTTTGAATGGTGTTGTGTTTTATTATGAAGAGGAATTACTATTAATTTTTCTGAAGCTTGAGAGCTTCAGTTCGGGAATTTTAGTACACAAAACTTAATGTCAGCAAAATACTTCAGAATGGAGCAAGTTGGGGAGGCCCTTGTAAATGTCACTCACTTGAAAGACATTTGGAAACTCCCCTGAATCACCAAATGTTAGAAAGGAGTGGATGATAATAGGAAACTATTTAGCACATCAGGGTCAGAGCAAACACCCTTTTCCAGTAATGCAAGAGAAGACACTCCACATGGATGTCACCAGATGGTCAATACCAAAGTCAAATTAATTATGTTCGTAAAGGGCAAGATGGAGAAGCTTATCAGGAAACAAGACCTGGAGCTGACTTGGTCTTGATATGTCAAGACTGTACTTCATATCATGAACTGACTGTACCTCATATCATGAGCTCCTTACTGAAAAATTCAGGCTTAAATTAGAGAAAGTAGGGAAACCCACTAAGCCATTCAGGTATGACCTAAATCAAATCCCTATGATTATACAATAGAGGTGATGAATAGATTCAAAGGACTGGATCTGGTACGTCAAGGCTGTATATTGTCACCCTGATTGTTTAACTTATATGCAGAATACATCATGAGAAATGCTGGGCTGGATGAAGCAGAAGTGGGAATCAAGATTGCTGGGAGAAATATCAATAACCTCAGATATGGAGATGACACCACCCTTATGGCAGAAAGAGAAGAAGAACTAAAGAGTCTCTTAATGAAAGAGGAGAGTAAAAAACTTGGCTTAAAACTCAACATTCAGAAAACTAAGATCATGGCATATGGTCCCATCACTTCATGACAAATAGAAGGGGAAACAATGGAAACAGTGACAGACTTTATTTTTGGGGGGTCAAAAATCACTGCAGATGGTGACTGCAGCCATGAAATTAAAAGACATTTGTTCCTTGGAAGAAAAGTTATGACTTAGACAGCATATTAAAAAGCAGAGGCATTATTTTGTCAACAAGGGTCCATCTAGTCAAAGCTATGGTTTTTCCAGTAGTCATGTGTGCATGTGAGAGCTGGACTATAAAGAAAGCTGAGTGTGAAGAATTGATGCTTTTGAACTGTTGGAGAAGACTCTTGAGAGCGCCTTGGACTGCAAGGAGATCCAATGAATTCATCCTAAAAACTAATCAGTCCTGAATATTCATTGGAAGGACTGATGCTAAAGCTTAAGCTCCAATACTTGGCCACCTGATGTGAAGAACTGACTCGTTGGAAAAGACCCTGATGCTGGGAAAACTTGAAGGCCGGAGGAGAAGGGGATGACAGAGGATAAGATGGATGGATGGCATCACTGACTCAATGGACAGGCATTTGAGTAAGCTCCAGGAGTTGATGATGGACAGGGAAGCCTGGTGTGCTGCATTCCATGGGGTAGTCATATCCATATTCCATGGATATGACTGAGTTACTGAACTGAACTGAACTGAGGCATTTAGATACAATGCCTGGAAAACTATCAACAGAGGTTTTAACATTGTACAGAAAGCAGTGATCAGAATCATTCTAAAAGAAAAGAAATGCAGTAAGGTAAAGTGGTTTTCTGAGAAGGCTTTACAAATAGGTGAGAAAAGAAGAGAAGTTAAAAGTAAGGAGAAAGGTAAAGATATGCCCAACTGAATGCAGAATAGCATTCAATTCCAGAGAATAGCAAGGAGACCTTCTTAAATGAACAATGCAAAGAAATAGAGGAAACAATGGAATGGGTAAGACTAGAGATCTCTTCAAGAAAATTTGTGATAATATTTCACGTGAGGATGTGCATGATAAAGGACAGAAATGGTAAGTACCTAACAGTAGCAGAAGAGATTAAGAAAAGGTGGCAAGAATTCTCAGAAAAACTATGCAAAAAAAGTCTTAATGACGGGAATAACCATGATGGTGTGGTCACTGACCTAGAGCCAGACATTCTAGAGTGTGAAATCAAGTAGGCCTTCAGAAGCATTACAAGGAACACAACTAACTAGTGGAGTTGATGGAATTCCAGCTGAGCTATTTACAATTCTAAAAGATGATGCTGTCAAAGTGCTACACTCAATATGTCAGCAAATTAGGAAAACACAGCAGTGACCACAGGACTGGAAAATATTAGTTTTAATTCCAACCCAAAGAAGGGCAGTGCAAAAGAATATTCCAGTTTCGTCCACCTCATTAGAACTGATTCAAATGTATTCTTTCTAATGGCTGAGTAATACTCCATTGTGTATATGTACCACAGCTTTCTTAGAATCGCCAGTCCAGGTTCAATGCAGGATACAGGATGCTTGGGGCTGGTGCACTGGGATGACCCAGAGGGAAGGTATGGGGAGGGAGGTGGGAGGGGGATTCAGGATTGGGAACACATGTACACCTGTGGCAGATTCATGTTGATGTATGGCAAAACCAATACAATATTGTAAAGTAATTAGCCTCTAATTAAAATAAATAAATTTAAATTAAAAGAAAAAAAAGAATATTCCAACAACCACACAGTTGCACTCATTTCACATGCTAGTAAGGTTATGCTCAAAATCTTTCAAGCAAGGCTTCAGCAGCACATGAACCAAGAACTTCCAAATGTATAAGGTGGGTTTAGAAAAGACAGAGGAAACAGAGATCAAATTGCCAACATTCATTGGATCATGAAGAAAGCAAAGGAATTCCAGAAAAACATCTCTTTCTGCTTCATTGACAATGCTAAAGTCTTTGACTGTGTGGCTCACATTAAACTGTAGGAAACCCTAAAGAGATGGGAGTACCAGATCACCTTACCTGTGTCCTGATAAACCTGTATGTGGATCAAGAAGTAACAATTTGAACCAGACAGGGAACAACTGACTGGTTCAAAATTTGGCAAGGAGTATGATGTTTTATATTGTCATGCCTATATAGTGTTACCCTGCTTATTTAACCAATATGCAGAGTACATCATGTGAAACGCCCGGCCAGATAAATCACCAGCTGGAATCAAGACTGCAGGGAGAAATATTAACAACCTCATATATTCAGAAGATAAGACTCTAATGTCAATAAGTGAAGAGGATGTTAAAGAGCCTCTTGATGAGTTTAAAGAGGAAAGTAAAAAAGCTGGCTTAAAACTCAACATTCAAAAAAGTAAGATCATGGCCTCTGGTCCCATCACTTCATGGCAAATAGAAGGTGAAAAGTGGAAACAGTGATAGATTTTACCTTCTTGGGCTATAAAATCAGTGCAGATGATGACTGCAGCTGTGAAATTAAGACACTTGCTCCTTGCAAGGAAAGCTATGACAAACCTATGCTATGATAAACCTATGCTATGATAGCATATTAAGATGCAGAGACATCTCTTTGCTGACAAAGGTCGGAATAATTAAAGCTATGGTTTTTCCAGTGGTCAAGTACCAATGTGAGAACTGGGCCACAAGAAAGGCTTAGTGCCAAAGAATTGATGCTTTTGAACTGTGGTGCTGGAGAATACTCTTGAGAGTCCTTGGACAGCAAGGAGGTAAAACCAGTCAATCCTAAAGGAAATGAACCCTGAGTATTCATTGGAAGGGTTGAAGCTGAAGCTAATGCTCCAATACTTTGGCCACTTGATGTGAAGAACTGGCTCATTGGAAAAGACCCTGATGATGGGAAAGATTGAATGCTAGAGAAGGGGGTGGCTGAAGATGAGATAGTTAGATAGCATCACTGATTCAATGGAAATGAATTTGGGCATGCTGCAATCCATGGGGTCACGAAGAATTGGACATGACTTAGTGACTGAACAACATTTTAGCACATCATTAGATTAGACACCGGATAATCCTAGTGTGTAGTTTGAGGAGCCACACCTTGCCTCAACAATAGAGCAAGACTCTGGTGTGCAAAACTTTTCAGCAATGCATACTGGTTTAAGTAAATATTTTATTGCATTATTCTTTATTCCAGTATTTTTTGTTTGTTTGTTTGAGTGTGAAGAGCTGTTTACTGGACAGATGTCTTCTTAGATCTGCCCACTCTTGCCTGAAAGGCAATAGCTACTTCAGTAGCTATTTGCATATTAAGAAAAATCAGGTAGTTCCACCCACTTCACATTAATTTGCTCTCGTTGATTATTTTCTGTAATATGCTAAATAATTGCTTATGAATGGGTCAAGAAAAGCAGCTATTCACCTATTTTGATTGCTATAAATATCTTGAAGTCATCCAAATGTGCTTTCATATTATTCACAACTCTTCCAAGTCATTAATAAATATTTGAACACCTGTACTAGCACTGATCCCTGGGGCGCCTCATTATTAACCTAATTGCACAGCCTCATGATATTTCATTTAACCTTGATTTTACTACCAAACTTTTTTCAAACCAAGCCATGTTCTAATTAATGATAAAACTTTATCTTTTATCCTGTGATTGCCATGGCTTCATGATTGAATTTGCACATAAAATTTTTGAATAAAATATCAGTAGACATTAATTTTTCTTACGTTCAAACAAGAAAATAATTATACACTTTTGTCTCCTGGTTATTTTCACTGACATTCTACTTGTCTATCTACTCTTCATTGTTTGTTTTCATTAGCTATTTTCAAAATGTTTGGGTGTAAAAATAATGATTCTATAATCCCATCATCGTAGTATATTGATATTGGGTGCAGTTCTGTCCTTTTGTGAGTCCCAACTCCTCAGTGCTATTTTATTACTAACTGATACCTCCATCAAATTGGAATCAGGAAAGGGAAGAAGACATGGAATTCATTTTAGCTGACACTGCTATTCATCAGTGAAGCCATTACAAGTGAAAAATGAGATTTGCACCTTCTGGTTTAAATCAGGCTTCTGGAGCATAGTTTTATCCAACACTGGAGCTAGAGGGGACTCTGAAGATCACATGGTTAAATTTTCATTTATCATATATGGTAACAGAAGCCCGAAGGTGAAATGACCTTGACAAAGTTCACACGGATCACAGCCAGTGTTCTGCTTTTCACTCTGTTGATCATTCCACTGCACCTTGGATTATGTTTTTATCATCATTGTTTCCCCTGAGGGTAATTAAATTTTTCTTTCTAATTTATTCTGAATTTTGACAGACTTCCTTTTTAAGCCTCTTTTAGACCATCACCTCCACCTATCTTTTAATTCCTAACAGTGTCTTGAAGATAGCAAGTTCTCAGTGAATATGTATTGAATGGGTGAATAAATCTAGGGGCACACTATATTTAGCAGACTCAAATACATGTATTTGGAGCTTTTCTGGTGGCTCGGACAGTAAAGAATCTGCCTGCAATGCTGGACACTTGGGTTTGATCCTGGGGTTGAGAAGATCCCCTGGAGAACAGAATGGCTACCCACTCCAGTATTCTTGCCTGAACAACTCCATGGACAGAAGAGCCTGGCTGGCTACAGTCCATGGGGTCGCAAAGAGTCAGACATAAGTAAGCACACCTGCATGCACGTGAATACATATACTTATATCTAGTATGTTTATATATTATTATATATGTAAATATATACATACATATTATGGCTATTTAGAGCATTTTTAGTTTTTTAGCATTTCATGGCTGGATCTATGCCAGCCATGAAAACAAGATCATAAGGGCTGGAACCACTAGCAAAGGTGATTAAAGTAGATGTCATTAATGCCAAAAAAAAAAAAAGATCATAAGGGATATTATATACGTTAATTTCCAAAAGTGACTTCTAAGTGGTTAGGTTTTAGGATGTGCAAATTTACTTGAACTATTGTACTAAATAGTTCTTTACTGCTGGAGCCTGCTCGTGTCACAGAGCTTGCTCAAACTCATGTGCATTGAGTCCGTGATGCCATTCATCCATTTCATCCTCTGTTGGAGGGCAAGGGGACAACAGAGTATGAGATGGTTGGATGACATCACCTACTCTATGGACATGAGTCTGAGCAAGCTCCGGGAGTTGGTGAAGGAGAGGGAAGCCTGGTGTGCTGCAGTCTGTGGGGTCGCAAAGAGTCGGATGTGACTGAGCAACTGAACTGAACTGATTGTACTAAATAATGCTTAGTTTTTCTATGATATTGTTTGTTTCCTTTAGATAAATTTTAATAACACTTCTCTGAGACTCTCAACCAAATTTCCTCAGATATTTGAGCTATTTTGGAGAGCATAAGGAAAAGGGTTGAGAAAGGCCCTTCTATAGAAACTCAAGGAAGGGAAATCAAAGTTGTTATTGCTCTTGGTCCCCAGCTTTCCCACCTCCCAGAGGAAGTGCTACTGGAAAAGCTTCTGTATTTATCCACTTTAAATATTTATTTTAATTCATTTTTCATAGTAACATTTCCAAATAATTGAAATTCGCTTCATTGCTATTGGAAGGTCACCCCTCAAATCAAATGTCCTATCACTTGGTAAGTCACTCCTCGGAAGAATGATAAGCATCTTCAAGGTGCATCATGTATTTCAGGTTCTCGGTTCATCTGCTTTGGGGGAAAGTATTATTTCCTGGCACATGTTCAAATGCTGTAATTTAAGCCATTTATATAATAGTAAATTATACTGTGACTGCAGCAAATGAAATTAATACAACTCCAGGAGTTGTACTTAGGGAATAGTTGACTCATCTAGTCAGATCTGGTTCATTGTGCTTTAACTGCTAGGTAAAAAAGAGAAATAACCCTTTAAAAACTCTATCAAATACTGAGGAAACATATTAATGCTGAGCAGAAATGTATGTTAAAAAAATAATGTATAGGAGTAAGCAGAAAGGACTAAACTGCTAAATTTCTCTAGGTGTTTATTCAAATATTTTGACCTAGGAAGTGTTAGATGAAATGTTATTACAAAAAAACTAATGGGACAACTCTGCCTTAAAAAAGAGTCTCTTTCAGCTTCTAGGATCTGAAGATCCAGTTTTACCTTTTCCCCTTACACTCCTTAACTCTGTTTCCTATCATAGAGTTCTTTAAAAGTATTGGTGGAAATCTGTTGCCGGAAAAGGTGCTGTCTGTAGCATACTTTTCAATTTGTCTCTCTTTCCTTATTTCCCCCATCCTTTTCATGATCACCTAGGTGACCAGAATTGTCTCATTTGCATTCTTGTCAGACTAATTGCTTCCAGGAGGCCTTTGGGTGAAGTATAGATAGTTGGTGCTTAAACTAAGCACCAACTTAGTTGAATCTTGAAGTTAATCAAATATCACACCACAGATGAAGTCTGGTGTATACAGACCAAAGTGGCTTCCAGAAAAATGGGCTGGACGTTTTGTGAGAATCATGGACATTCTGAACTGACACATATAGGATCCTCTAAGATAGGTGTTTATAGGCTTCTTTGATATATAATCTCATTTCTGGGTTATCTCCATATGCATTTTTTCATATGTAGATCTCTCTTTGGGGTCTCTTTGATTGGGGTTTGCCCAAAGTTGCATTATATTCTGTAAGACTGAACTTCAGACCCAAATGAAGATAAGAGACTTTGAAAAAGGGGGTAATTGAAGTACACACTTAGGGTTGATTCTTAGCAGAGAAAAAACAAGAAAAATCACGGAAGGTAGCATCTCTGTTCATACCAGGCCCCCCATTCCCACCACAAACCATACACACGCATACCACCACTACTGGGCACCGTCCTTATAGTGAGTTGCTGATATTGTGCTACATCTTTAAGCATTTAGGGGTAGAAAAAAATTAAGAATCACGAATCCAAATTTCTCATCCAACTTTATGTATGTGCTAGTAGTAATGTAGTTCCCGTTGTATCTATATTTATAGCTTAACAAAACGTCATGACATGAAAAACAAGAAAAAATATATGGAGACTCCAAAATATATGTTGTATGAAGTTGTCTTAGTAATTTACTTAAGATTTTTACTTGTACTTTTATATTGCACAGGTTTATAAATTTATTTTCCTCTATTGATGAGGAAGACCTCTCTGTTTAACAAAGTTGTACAGAACTGAAATGTAATTTACAACCTCTGTGTGTGTGTTAGTCACTCAGTCCTGTCCGACCCTTTGCAACCCCACAGAGTGTAGCCCAACAGGCTCCTCTGTCCAGGGGATTCTCCAGGCAAGAATACTGGAGTGGCTTGCCATTTCCTTCTCCAGAGGATCTTCCCAACCCAGGAATCAAACCCTGGTCTCTGCTTTGCAGGCAGATTCTTTACTGTTTGATCTACAGGCAAGTCCTTTATCTTCTCTGCATATAAATTAAATCTGTAAATGTAGAATTTTTATATTCCAAAATTTTAACTTATTAAGCATGCTAGTTTTAGATATAGAGGTAGTGCATTGATACTCATTTATTCTTTCTTTAATTTTTGAAGAAATTTCATGAAATAGACATTATATAATTGAGAACAGAATGCAACATCTGGCATACCCTTTCTTGATTTTCCTTTTCTTGTATTTTATCTTTTCTCTGATATTAAGGGATAATGGGGCACTAGGACTTTCAGCTAAAGATGGCATTTGATGTCAAGTGAGAATTATTATATTTTAAGTTTGTCTTTATTGCATGCTTCATAAATCTGGTAGCTGGGCTAGTGTTTAACTGTATAAATACACATTAAATGTTATGTGGGAATGGATTAATATATTTTTTGATGAAATATTAATTTATTTTTCCTTTATATGAATTTTTATGATCTATGACTGAAGTTAACCATGATTAAATTTTGGGAAAAACATGAAAACTGCATTCATTTTAGATCTCAATTCAGGAGATTTTGTTCATATTTATTTCATAGTTTATTAACATAATACCTAAAACCTACATTTTAAGTTTCAGAATTTAACTAACATACTAACCCCAATTCTCTGAATATAAGTGGAAGAAGACACCTAACTAGGATCATGAAATCATGCTGAAGATATTTTCATATGGGTATACTTGGTTGTAACTGAAAAAATGTTCTCTTTTTGATCTGGAGCTGGAATTAGAGGAGTAGATGGGCAGCTCAGTAGTTTAGGATATAAAGGAAGTGAAAGAAGGAATGTTTGAAATGTAGTTATCATGGTTTGTGGTCTACAATCTATATCTAGGTTAACTTTAATGTAAGATTTAATATTATTAGTAGCAAATAGTTAAGGGCCCTTGATAACCTATAGACTTTTGGCTTACTCTAATACTTTTTAAAAATTCTTGAGAACTTCATTTTAAAACCTCATTAACTCTTTTGATAATATACTTTGTTAGTGTCTTTAATCCAGCACTTGAGAATATGTTTCAAATGGTGGAAAACATACTGAAATGTATGTCTTACTTTGCTTAGTGATCTTCGTATCTGAAGAAGAGTATATGGGAGAAGGAGTGTGCTGTGTGAGTGGGTGTCTTTGTGTGTGTGTGTCTATAAGTTTGTTTCTATAGCTCATAGTGTGAAGTGTTAGCCACAGTCATGTCTGATTCTTTGTGACCTGATGGACTGTAGCCTGCCAGTAATTCTTTTGTTGATGGAATTCTCCAGGCAAGAATACTGGAGAGGGTTGCCATTTCCTTCTCCTAGATCTTCCTGACCCAAGGATCGAACCAGGGTCTTCTGCATGACAAGGAGATTCTTTGCCCTCTGAGACACCAAGGGAGCTCATAAAGGACATGCAAATCGAGGAATTGGAAATCTGAATATAATGAGATAGTGGAAACTGGGCACGATGCTACAAAGAAATAAACAAGTATTCAAAAATTTAGATTATACCACTGCCACAACACTTTGGACACCTGATGCAAAGAGGTGACTCACTGGAAGAAACTCTGACACTGGGAAAGTTTGAGGGGAAGAGGAGAAAGGTATAGCAGAGGATGAGATGGATAGATAGCATCACCAACTCAATGGCATGAGTTTGAGCAAACTCTGGGAGACAGAGAAGAACAGGGAAGACTGATGTGCTGCAGTTCGTATTTGAACTGCAAAGAGGGGGTTGCAAAGAGACAGACATGACTTAGCTACTGAACAACTGTCACAATAAGAATAAAAAATACATTTAGAACAGCAATTCTATTGTGTTTCCTTATACTTTTCGCCTCCCCCTCCCAAGTAATATGAGACTGCTTATAACAAAAGACATATGAAGTAAAACAAAATAGGATTACTGAGAGGAAATAATACGGAAAAAAAGACGAAAGCCAGGATGCTCAAGGGGATGGTTAACCTGTTACCCCGTTATCAGGTCTAACCTAGCTAGCTGTGGGTTCCTGAGCTGACATGTAAAAATAGGAAGTGTTACAGGGCTCTGGTGTTCATTGAGGACAAAATACAACCATATCTCACCGGGAGTTTTTCATTGATCTAACTCAGATAAATTTTTCACGTTTTTTAAAAATTATGTTTTATAATGTGATGAATATTTCCCTTGTAAATAGTCCAAGTAAATGTAGAAGCATATTCCCCAAGGCTTTTCTTATATGGAGCTTAGTACATGTTGAAGGCAGCGTCTGGTGTACATACAGCATGTTCTGCAGCAAGATGGAAAAATTGTTGCAAGTCTAGAAAAGATGAAATTGATTTCAGGGTTAGAGGAGAAAAGTTCAAGGGAAATGTTTCTCTCTGTTCTAAAAATAATTGAAAAATGGTATGCAGCAAGCCTTTTTGTCTTGATTCTTAAGACCAAGAATTCCTTCTCTCTGAAGTATAAGTCAGCCTCTATTATCTTTCTTTATCTGCTCTGTTTCCTTCTACCCAGAAAGAAAACAAGGTAAATGACAAATAAGTCCAAGAGCTAACAAGATTCACTCCAGAGTGATTATATATACATGTATTCTGCATCTACTTAAAAGTCAGATTTCAGTCTTCAGGTGCATAAATTTGAGAGAAAAGAAAGTGTTAGTCGTTCAGTTGTGTCCGACTCTTTGCCACCCCATGGACTATAGCTCACCAAGCTCCTCTGTCTGTGGGATTCTCCAGGCAAGAATACTGGAGTGGGTTGCTATGCCCTTCTCCAGGGAATCTTCCTAACCCAGGGATCAAACCTGGGTCTCCTGCATTGCAGGGAGATTCTTTACTGACTGAGCCACTAAGGTCAATTCTACCAGAGGAAAAGGCAAAAAATGAAAAAAAAAAAAAAAAAAAAAAAAGAAAAGGGAACCAAGTCATTTAAATATTTTAATTACATCCCAAGTCAAAGGAAGCTATGGAAAATCTGAGAAAGACAAAATTTTTATAGACGCTTATGATCTTAGATCAGGTATGAAATAAGACAATTATAAAATATCTATGCTATACCAAAAAGAGTGGAAAATGTAGGTGTATTATCATAATTACCAGTTATAAATAAATAAGTTGTTCATTATTTCCATTGAAAGAACAAATTGACAAACAACATCTATTCAGTGTGTGAATGATTCAGTTAATAGCTTTTCATGCCTCATTTCTGACACTTTTTTGAGAGAGATAAAAATATTGAAGTGATTGAAATACACTGTGCTGGAGTGACTTGCACATAATTTATTATTAACTGTTACTCTTATTTCTAAAAAAGGTTTTAATTTTTTTCCCCAGAATGAAATAGCTTAAATGCTAGTTGCCCTAGAATGTTGCCTCAGGGTTTGTTTTGGTAAAAACGTTACCATCTGGTAATTTCATAACCAGTAACAGTTGAATGATTCCCAGGTAGCTCAGTGGTAAAGTATCTGCCTGCTAGTTCAGGAGGTGTGGGTTTGATCCCTCAGTCAGGAAGATCCCCTAGAGGAGGAAATGCAGCCCACTTCAGTACTCTTGCTAAGAAAATCCCATGGACAGAGGAACCTGGCAGGCTACAGTCTGTGGGATCACAAACAGTCAGACATGATTGAGTGACTGAGTGTGTAAAACAGGTGCATACTTTTCATGTATTAAAATGTTATACTGGTATTCCTGAGGAGAGTGGTGTTTTCTCTGGAACACCATGACTCTAGGGAGAAGTGGGAATGTCCTGTAGTGAATTTCTTTTTATCTTATTGTCTATTATAGTACCATATATAAATACACTCCAGTGGATGACTTTGAATCACAGATGATTTGACAGAAATAATTTTAAGATATATTTTAATATATATATATTTTTAGCAATTCCCATTTGCAAACTTCTGGATCTTTCATAAATATACATGTATAGTCATAGAAAGCCAAGTTATTGGTTATTCAAGGGATTTGTGGAAGTCCTAAAATACAGCCATGAGAAAAGAGTTGCTTTTATGAACAATGTCAAAAGATGTTTTTAGAAGGGAGCTTTGAGCATTATACGAATTTTTTAGGCTCTGGGATATTCAATTTATGGAAAAAAGGATTTACTTTGGAAACTAGGTTCGGTTGTCAGATCTGGAACTTAGTTAAATAATGTAACCTTATTTATATTTTTTGGTGCTCTAATAAAACTGCATAGTATTGTGTAATTGGACAATTTATGTCGCAAGATAAATTGATATAAACTTTCCTCTTTAAGTCTTATCACCCTTGCTCACCATGTAAGCAGACATGTATATATCATGTATCACTCAAAGAAAAGGTGGAGAAAAGGAAAAAAGGAAGCATACATAGAATGGAAAAGAAGACTTAAATATATTAATCATTCTGTGATTTATTTAGGGCGCCAAAACGAATTGTCCCTTTAAAAATTTTCTATGAAAGTTTCTTATGGTATGTCCTAACGGAATGGATAAAGTGAATACTATTTTATTCATGGAATTCAAAGGCATGATAAATTATTTCAGTCGAGTATTACTTAGAATTACATCTTCATAAATTTATTTTAAACCCTTATTGAATTTTTATTTCTGCTCTTTTACTTATTTTCTTTTGATTTCTATTTAGTAAATGTTTTCAAACTAGAATTTTTTAAGGGAATGTGTTTATAGCAAATTTAGTATGCATTGGCAAATTTAACAGTAATAATAAAATGTAGCCTGTTTTCTAGTCATTACTAGCTGAAAATATTTAATTATTCAAGTGTTTTAGTCCATAAATTGTCACAAGTCCTTTTGGAAGTAGATGGGGTACAAGCCTGAAAAGGAGTGGTAGAAATCATCAAAGCCTTTTATTTTAGCTGGCATTATGAACTATGAACATGGAATTTCCAACTAGCAGATGGAGATCTAATAGTGTTTCTCAAAGCCTCTCTGGAGATGGTCCAATTATTTGCCATCACCATTCCATCCTGCTCTTATTGCACTCAGGAATGTAAATGTCAGTATTTCACACTAATTGTAACAGGGCCTCATGAAATGAAAAGCAAATTAATTTTCTTTGTAAACCAACTTGAGTTTCCCAGACTAGATATTACTGCTTCTTAATAGGACTTAAGGACAGTCATGAAACTTCAGAAACCTCAATGCTACTGTAATTTTATAGTCATTAAAAAATTATACAAAATTTTTTAAAATGGGAAAAACTATAAACCCTGCATCTGTAACATTTCAAAAATATTCAAAACACTCATACTAGGAATACTTTAGGTATTTAATATAAATGGTTCCAGTCTAATAAATTTAGTTTTATGGGCTCATTTACTATAATAAAGCATGGGTCATGCTATAGATAACTATCTAGAATAAAAATTTATATGAAATTTATTTTAGAAAAAGATTATTTGAAGGTAATACACATTTCACATCCATATTTTGGATTGTCATGACTACCCTTGTCATATCACACTTCATAATCCACAAGAATGTTTTAGGGGACCACTAAGACACAAGTTCTTTGGTATTCATTAAAATAGCATTCTTCAAGATCAATTCTCTTCATGTTAATATCGATATATTCTGGAATTCTAATATTAAAAATATATATATTTATAAGTGGGAAAATCACAAAACTATGCCTTGAACTAAATACTGAATTTGCTTCAACTATTTTGGCTCAGCTTAATGCAAGGTGCATTCTTAAGAATTTAATAAGAAATTGCCTTAAACACCAAACAAACAATGAAATCCTTTGGGAATAATGGTAGTCTCATCAAGAGAGGAATTTGTTAAGGGAAAAACATATTTTAAAAAGTGAAAAGTTAATGATGCTGAACACCTACCAGAACACTGTGCTTATTACTGTATCAGAGGAACTGACCACTTTACTAATATTTCTCACTTTCTAAAAGAATTATTTGATAGAATAGAATACAAAAGACCCTACATATATCCTAAATTTCATTTACTTCAATATCAGTCATGTCATAACCAGTAAGTGGTGAAAATTTGAATTGCACAGGCAAATACAACTCTTGTACATTTTTTCACATATTTCTGAGGTTAGAACTGCAATATAGGCTTTCACTCACACACACACACACACACACACACACACACACACACACAGGATTTGCATGGGACATGTTAAAAACAAAGCATCTAACAATCCATTACATTTATTTATTATTTAACAAAATTCATGTATCCTGAACTTACCATGAAATGGATAAATTGAATACTCATGATTTGAGGATTAAATTTAGAAGATTGTGGAAGGGGAAATTTAAAAAAAAAATCTTCTTTAATATTTATATATGGAAAGAAACTGAGTAGCTAACTATTGGAGGAAAATAGTAAATGATTTTCACTTTATCACCTATCTTAGTCCTTGGCATGTTATAGTAAAACCTGAAAAAATTAATACTTATTTGACTGAATTGGATTAAAAACACCAAGATAATTGTGGGAATAATATAAAAAATAATCTCTATACAAATAAAAATACTTTGAATGAAAATTGTACCTGTGAATGAAAATGTGTAACTATCGAGCTCTCGCTAGGCTTGGTGGGTCATTGCGATTGGTCGGGGCCTGCGCTTGTCTGCCAGGAGGTGCGGCGACCCCGGAGGGCAACCGAGTGGGCTGTGACCGCAGCCTTCCCCCAACGCCCCAGAGCCCGACGGTGGCGGCCTCGCACGGGGTCGGATCAGTGGAGACACGCGGAAGGCGGCAGTGGCGGCCTCGGGAAAACGTCTTTCTCTAGAGTTACATATATAGAACATCCTGGAGTCCACCACGAATGGGCAGTTGGATCTGAGTGGGAAACTAATCATAAAAGCTCAACTTGGGGAGGATATTCAATGAATTCCCATTCATAATGAAGATATTACTTATGATGAATTAGTGTTAATGATGCAGCGAGTCTTCAGAGGAAAACTTCTGAGTAATGATAAAGTTACAATAAAATATAAAGATGAAGATGGAGATCTTATAACAATTTTTCATAGTTCTGACCTTTCCTTTGCAATTCAGTGTAGTAGGATACTGAAACTGACATTATTTATTAATGGCCAACCAAGACCCCTTGAATCAAGTCAGGTGAAATACCTTCGTCGAGAACTGATAGAACTTCGAAATAAAGTGAATCGCTTACTGGATAGTTTGGAACTGCCTGGAGAACCAGGCCCGTCCTCCAGCATTCCTGAAAATGATACTGTGGATGGTAGGGAAGAAAAGCCTGCTGCTGATTCTTCTGGTAAACAGTCTACTCAGATTATGGCAGCAAGTATGTCAGCTTTTGATCCTTTAAAAAATCAAGATGAAATCAATAAAAATATGTCAGCGTTTGGCTTAACAGGTGATCAGGTTTCAGGGCCTCCCAGTGCTCCTGCAGAAGACCGGTCAGGAACTCCCGACAGCATTGCTTCCTCCTCCTCTGCAGCTCACCCACCAGGAGTTCAGCCACAGCAGCCACCATATACAGGAGCTCAGACTCGAGCAGGTCAGATGTATCAGCAGTACTCGCAGCAGCCCGGCTATGGCACTCAGCAGCCACAGGCACCCCCCAGCCGCCGCAGCAGTACGGTATTCAGTATTCAGGCTATAGTCAGCAGACTGGACCCCAACAACCTCAGCAATTCCCAGGATATGGCCAGCAACCAACTTCCCAGGCACCGGCACCTGCCTTTTCTGGTCAGCCTCAGCAACTGCCTGCTCAACCTCCACAGCAGTATCAGGCGAGCAGTTACCCTCCACAAACTTACACTACCCAAACTTCTCA
This sequence comes from Bubalus kerabau, assembly GCF_029407905.1. Lineage (NCBI taxonomy): Eukaryota > Metazoa > Chordata > Mammalia > Artiodactyla > Bovidae > Bubalus > Bubalus kerabau. The sequence continues at coordinate 146,730,444 of NC_073624.1, read as the reverse complement.
GCCCACTAATTACACTGTGGCCCCTGGCTCACAACCGGGAATGGCTCTAAGCCAACCTGGGGCCTACCAGCCAAGACTAGGTTTCACCCCACCTCCTGGAAGTACCATGACCCCTTTTCCAAGTGGGTCTAACCCATATGCACGTAGCCGTTCTCCCTTTGGTCAGGGCTATACCCAACCTGGACCAGGTTATCTATTAAGAGGCTCAGTTACACTGATGAATGTAGCTGCTAGCTGTTTGCCTCCCAAGAGACTCCAATACTACTATTTTAATTTGTATTGAAGTTCAGGGATTTAAAAAGCAGAGCATTTTTTTTTTATGATACCATTATTGCTGTTGATTGAAAGTATAATTTGCTGGAAGAAAAAAGACCAAAATGGAAGTTTTTTTCCTCCCCTGTTTGAAAGTATAGCAGCTTCCTACGTATTTTGGAACACTACTCTTAACATGTGTGCAAAGTGATTGATTTTCTAGCTTGCTTTGTCCACAGGATATTAAAATGATAGGTTGAAGTTCAGCCCTCTTACTTGGCTTTTTATTATTAACATGATGTACTAAAGTAGATTCCTTTGAGAAGACTAGCTATTATGTATAAAATGTAACATTGATAGGTTAATACAGATGACTGACAAAAAAAAGAAAATGTGTAACTATCAAGTGGACACAGAGATACCTGCAAGTTAATAGTTCAAATGACAAGCAAAATTTGATGGAAAGAGGTTTCTCAGCCTCATTTGTGCTTTAAAAAATAACAGCTTTATTGAAAATTGTCTGTACTTTAAAGGCAGAAATAATTCAGCTTATTTTGTTAAATTTTGTCAAAAAAATCAAAATATTTTTTGATATTTTGTCTCCTCGGAAGGAAAGTTATGACCAACCTAGATAGTATTTTAAAAAGCAGAGTATTTTAAAAAGCAGAGACATTACTTTGCCAACAAGGGTCCATCTAGTCAAGGCTATGGTTTTTCCTGTGGTCATGTATGGATGTGAGAGTTGGACTGTGAAGAAGGCTGAGCACCGAAGAATTGATGCTTTTGAACTGTGGGGTTAGAGAAGATTCTTGAGAGTCCCTTGGACTGCAAGGAGATCCAACCAGTCCATCCTAAAGGAGATCAGCCCTGGGATTTCTTTGGAAGGAATGATGCTAAAGCTGAAGCTCCAGTACTTTGGCCACCTTATGCTAAGAACTGACTCATTGGAAAAGACCCTGATGCTGGGAAGGATTGAGGGCAAGAGGAGAAGGGGACGACAGAGAATGAGATGGTTGGATGGCATCACCGACTCTATGGACATGGGTTTGGGTGGACTTCAGGAGTTGGTGATGGACAGGGAGGCCTGGTGTGCTGTGGTTCATGGGGTTGCAAAGAGTTGGACATGACTGAGCGACTGAACTGAACTTGATATTTTGTGAAATATTTTACTATAGTAAAAATAATATCGAGTAAATGTGAATTCTAGTAGTGGGTCTGTTTTCTTTTCCCAAAATGATATTGATCATGGCCTTTAATCATGTTCTACTTTAGTTTCTTTATTTGTAAAATGTAGCAATCAAAAATAAAAATTGTGTTTATTTTTTGGAATAAAAATTATGGTTCAATTCAGTTCAGTTGCTCAGTCGTGTCCGACTCTTTGCGACCCCATGAATCGCAGCACGCCAGGCCTCCCTGTCCATCACCAACTCCCGGAGTTCACTCAGACTCACGTCCATTGAGTCAGTGATGCCATCCAGCCATCTCATCCTCTGTTGTTCCCTTCTCCTCCTGTCCCCAATCCCTCCCAGCATCAGAGTCTTTTCCAATGAGTCAACTCTTCGCATGAGGTGGCCAAAGTACTGGAGTTTCAGCTTTAGCATCATTCCTTCCAAAGAAATCCCAGGGCTGATCTCCTTCAGAATAGAAATTATGGTTAGTATTAACCATCTTTAACATAAAGACTGAAAAGGTTTTAAAAAGAAAGTAAAGTAACTTGTAGGCCATTTTTTCCACCTGATGCCAAACAGTAATTTGAGGATGTAATTATTGTTAGCTTCTAAGAAATTATTTGATTTAATTCACAAAATTATTTCAAATGAATAAAGTTGGCTGAATCAGTTTTCAGAATGCTTTATGAACAGTTTACTGAAACAGACATAACATTTTCCACAAAGGATTAATATAATTTACCACTACCCCACCCCAATGAATTATAAAACACAATGGATAAATTGCAGTATAAAAAGAAATAGAGTTGAGGAAAAGCTGAAAATATTTATGTCCATGTAGAAAGGCCCAAAGTTTGCTGTGGCCAGAGCAAAATTTGGGTCTGAACTGAAAGGCAATCAGGAAAAACCTGAGCTTTCTGTTTCTATGCCCGTTTCTATGCCAGAGAAGCACAAATCTAACATTACTTTCAGGATAACAAACCTACATAAATAAAAACATAATGTTCTTTCTTCACTTTCTTCTTCTTTTTTTTTATTTTTACCCAACTGAATACTGTTCGTCTTCTAGTCTTTAGTTCTCACTTTTGCCCAGAATTATCCTCAACAACTCTTAACTTTATTTTCATCTGCTCATCATTGTGTGCAATGGCAGATACTTGAATTAGCTTGGATTTTTTTTTTCCCTTATGTGAATGTCTTTTATGGCTCAGTCTATAAACTCCTTGAGAATAGGGACAGTATCATATACGTTTTATCTCTCTCAAAGATTCCTGCTTTCTGGTAGGCATATATTAGGTACCTGAATAATATGGATAAATGGATAATAAACACATACATTATATTGGTGACTTCAGTCATAGCCTTAAGTGAATAGATGTTAAGTGTTTTGCTTATGAGGCCAACTTTAAATGGGCAGTTAGTAGGGGTCAGTTTGTCTATATATCTGTCATTTGAATTTGAATTCTTGTTCCACAGTTTAATAGAAGTATGTTACATAATCACTTTGAGCATCATTTTCCTTATCTTTTTAAGGGCTAGTAATAGTATTTACTTCTACAGTTATTGTTTAATCATAGTTGGAGAAGGAAATGGCAACCCACTCCAGTATTCTTGCCTGGGAAATCCTATGGACAGAGGAACGTGGTGGGCTATAATCCATGAGGTTGCAAAACAGGCATGGCTTAGCAACTAAACAACAATTAACAATATTAATGAGTATTAGATGACTTAATTCAAGTATAATGTTTAGAAAAGCAAACATTCATTAAGTGTTGTTGTTTTTTAGTTGCTAGGTCATGTCTGACTCTATGTGACCCCAGGCATGGTAGCCTGCCAGGCTTATCTGTCCATCGGATTTCCCAGGCAAGAACACTTGGGTGGGTTGCCATTTCCATCTCCAGGGGATCTTCCCGACCCAAGGATCGAACCTGCTTCTCCTGCATTGCAGGTGGATTCTTTACCACTGAGCCACCTGAGAAGCTCTCATTGTTAATTATTATCATTTTGTCTTAAAGTGCTTAGTATTAAATTATTATTTCTGGATATTATATAGAACTTCCTTCTGGTGGAAGTTATAGAGCATGGTCAATTATCTGTCCTCAGTAAGTGAAAGTATATGACAGTAAGTCCATGTCTTACTGGCCACAGGACTGGAAAAGGTCAGTTTTCATTCCAATCCCAAAGAAAGGCAATGCCAAAGAATGCTCAAACTACCGCACAATTGCACTCATCTCACACGCTAGTAAAGTAAAGCTCAAAATTCTCCAAGCCAGGCTTCAGCAATATGTGAACCATGAACTTCCTGATGTTCAAGCTGGTTTTAGAAAAGGCAGAGGAACCAGAGATCAAATAGCCAACATCCGCTGGATCATGGAAAAAGCAAGAGAGTTTCAGAAAAACATCTATTTCTGCTTTATTGACTCTGCCAAAGCCTTTGACTGTGTGGATCACAATAAACTGTGGAAAATTCTGAAAGAGATGGGAATACCAGACCACCTGATCTGCCTTTTGAGAAATTTGTATGCAGGTCAGGAAGCAACAGTTAGAACTGGACATGAAACAACAGACTGGTTCCAAATAGGAAAAGGAGTTTGTCAAGGCTGTATATTGTCACCCTGCTTATTTAACTTCTACGTAGAGTACATCATGAGAAACACTGGACTGGAAGAAACACAAGCTGGAATCAAGATTGCTGGGAGAAATATCAATAACCTCAGATATGCAGATGACACCACCCTTATGGCAGAAAGTGAAGAGGAACTAAAAAGCCTCTTGATGAAGGTGAAAATGGAGAGTGAAAAAGTTGGCTTAAAGCTCAACATTCAGAAAACAAAGATCATGGCATCCGGTCCCATCACTTCATGGGAAATAGATGGGAAAACAGTGGAAACAGTGTCAGACTTTATTTTTTTGAGCTCCAAAATCACTACAGATGGTGACTGCAGCCATGAAATTAAAAGATGCTTACTCCGTGGGAGGAAAGTTATGACCAACCTAGATAGCATATTCAAAAGCAGAGACATTACTTTGCCAACAAAGGTTCATCTAGTCAAGGCTATGGTTTTTCCTGTGGTCATGTATGGATGTGAGAGTTGGACTGTGAAGAAAGCTGAGCGCCAAAGAATTGATGGTTTTGAAGTGTGGTGTTGGAGAAGACTCTTGCGAGTCCCTTGGACTGCAAGGAGATCCAACCAGTCCATTCTGAAGGCGATCAGCCCTGGGATTTCTTTGGAAGGAATGATGCTAAAGCTGAAACTCCAGTACTTTGGCCACCTCATGGGAAGAGTTGACTCATTGGAAAAGACTCTGATGCTGGGAGGGATTGGGGGCAGGAGGAGAAGGGGACGACAGAGGATGAGATGGCTGGATGGCATCGCTGACTCGATGGACGTGAGTCTGAGTGAACTCCGGGAGTTGGTGATGGACAGGGAGGCCTGGCGTGCTGCGATTCATGGGGTCGCAAAGAGTTGGACACGACTGAGCGACTGAACTGAACTGAACTGAACCTCGACCTTATGTTATTCTTCCACAAAATGATAAAGTATGACAAGGGTTCATTGTGAAATAGGCATGACTAAAATCCAACATTGGTCCCAGAAACTCATGTTTGAAGTTTGTTAAAGAAAAACTGGTGAAGACTTGAGAAGAATGTTCAGTATACTAAACTTAAGATTTAATCAAATCCAAATGTGAAAAATTGTTGACTTTACAAAGATCTCAACTTTTTCTCCAGATGGCTAGAGTTCAGAGATATTCAGTTTCTTTCCCACCATCTCTTTTACATAAGTATAGTCATACTAGAGCTAAAATTGGTCTCTAGGGTCTTGTCTCAGGGCAATAATTTCCTTCTTTTATAAATGAATGTAAAATAAGACCTATAGATAATGAATATTACAAGTGTCTTCATCAGGAAAAGCTAGAGAGGACTTTGGAACATATTTCCAGCTCTACTGTGGTGGACATGCTATTCTAATAATTGCTTTATGAAGTGAAGTGAAGTTGCTCAGTCGTGTCCGACTCTTTGTGACCCCATAGACTGTAGCCTACCAGGCTCCTCTGTCCATGGGATTTTCCAGGCAAGAGTACTGGAGTGGGTTGCCATTTCCTTCTCCAGAGGATCTTCCCGACCCAGGGATCAAACTCAGGTCTCCTGCATTGTAGGCAGACGCTTTACCGTCTGAGCCCCCATGGAAGCCAGTAAAATGATAGGGTTGATCCAGTCTTTCATATTTTCATCAGACTGTTTGGGGCATTGCATTTATGGATCTGTAACTGAAAGCAACTATATCATTAATGTAAAACAGTAAGAACAGATGAAGGATATTTAAAACAATTCATTTCTCAACAGTAGAATTTGACTTGACTAGATATATATGAATTAATGTAATTACTTACAGTTGAAAGCAACAGTTTGAGGCTTTTATTTGGGCTATTTCAAAATTGATCTTGAAAAGAGCATTTGGTATTTAGTTTGAATCTTTTATTCTGATTTTTCAGTTTTCTCTGGAGAAATAATGGTGATAGTTTCAAAGTATTTTTTTTTTTCAAAGTATTTTTTATCCTTAGTATTCTCTCTTCTGGTAGAACTAATTCTATTTGATACATATTGCTATCACAAATATGTTTGCTTTTATGTTCCTAATATCCATATTGGTTTTTACATATTGACATTTGATGACATAAATGTTATTGTAAATTTTAATTACTAGTCTTAATTTTTAGAACTAACTGGAAGGTTATCTAATGAGAATGAATCACTTTTCTTTTACTTACCTCTCAATATGTGTAATGTTTTTGTCCTCTTCATTGTACTTTATCATATCTTCAACCCAGAAACAAGGAACATCTTTATTTTCTCAAATCAGAATTATTTTAGATGTTTCAGATGTAATTTCTGTATGCCAGGATGAACAGATATAATGATATTAGATTCAGGATGCTTAAGCTTCTTTCTTAGCTGTATTTATTAGTTGTTTTAAATTTAAGCATAGTCTTATCACAGTTGTAGTACTGGCAATTTTTAGTAGAATTGTGACTTATAAGAGTATTTTACTGGCTCTTGATTCCCACATGGAGTATAAAAGAAAAAAAAATTTACATGGCTGCTACGTGTTCAGGTAGTGTAAGAAAATAAAATGATAATGCATCTTCCCAGTTATATAACCTTGGTCTTGTACAAGTTCAGGGAGAAACAGAAGAGATTGTTAGTCCAGTGGTTTAATAAAAAGCTCCTAGAGACATTAATGGAATCAAGAGGCTATTTAATAATTGTTTGCTAATAGCTGAGGCTGAGGAAGTTTTATTTGAAGATGTGAGTTTAAAAATAAAAGTTTTATTTGGCCACCTGTCTGTAATGATGAAAACATTTGTGTAAGTAATGATGCTTCTACAAAAAATATCCCTACATAAACTTACCACAGGGAATATTCTGCAACCCACACATGCAATTTCCAGTTAACCTTTGTGACCGTAGATGATTGGCCTATTTTTGACATTGTCATTTGCACTGGGTACTTTACTGACTGTTCATCTATACAAGTTCTGCTTCCTTTGCCAACATTCTCTCCATCTTTGACTAATTGAAGTTTGTATTGTGAATATCTACTGATCATATTTTTGTTACAAGTTTATAATATAGCTAGGAAGATTGGAAATGAAAATACAGTATGAGTATTTAGGAGTACATATTTTTTGAGGAACTTCTTTCAAATGTTTATCCTTTTTAGGAAACAGTGTATAAATCTTCAAGAAAATAATGGGTCTTTCTTTCCATTAAGTTATAGACTTGGGGTACTGAAGGTAATCTCTACACAGTGTGAAACAGCTTAATCAATTTTTCTGTTTAGGAATAGAAAAGCATGTTCTTTTCCTCTGGTTTCCACACCCCTTATTAAAATATATGAACATAATTATATTGATTATAGTCTTTTTTAACATTTGAAAATGTGCTATTGGGTAGTAGGAGCACATCCTTAGAGTCAGGAGAACTGGATTTGAATCTCCAACTCTACTGTATAAGCCTTGGCAAATTATTCAACTACAATGATTCTTAGTTTTCTTTTTTTTTAAAAAAATAGTGGTTGTATCTATTTCCTAAGATAGTTTGAGAATATGAGGACAGCACAATACCTATTACATCATAAATAAAGTCTTTCCTCTCTCCTCAAGTTTTTCAACTGTTAGATTATTATCCATGAAAGTAAATCATTTAAGTGAATAACCCAACTACTTTAGGATGGTTTTCAGATATTTCTGTTGAAAGAGCTAGTGGGGAACAAAAATCTATAAATAATACAGTTTGTCAGGAAAAAATCTGACCATTTTGGGTATAGTTGTCCTTTGCTGTACATTCTTCTAATCAAGAAAAATGTTCAGCAGGCTTAGCAAACTAGATTCACATTGGAATAGGAAGCTATGAGGATAATTTTAGACTAGAATAAAAAGTAACTGAATGGTTTAGTAAAAGTAAGTTCATCTGAATAATATTTTGCAAAACTTAGCATGACTCAGAGATTAACTCCAGAGATTCTGATTCAGTAAATCTAGTATGGATCCAGGGGATTTGGGCTCATTTTGTTCTATTAATAGTAATTTTGAGGCTATGTTTAAACTAATGAACAGAAAACAAGTTTAAATTAACAAATAGAAAAAATATATAGCTGTCACCCTTACCCATTCATATTATTTTAATACTGTTTTTCATATTGCTGTTTTAATCGGTCAGTTGTGTCCAATCATTTGTGACCCCGTGGACTGCAGCCCACCAGGCTCTTCTGTACATGGGATTTTTCCCAGACAAGAATACTGGAGTGGGTTGCCATTTCTTTCTCCAGGGGATCTTCCTGACCCAGGGATCGAACCTGCATTTCCTGCATTAGTAGGCAAGTTCTTTACCAGTGAGCCACCAAAAAAAATTGTTTTTCATTTTAGTCCAGACAAATAAACCCAGCAATTGAAAATGACTGAAAACGATCACTCTTCAGTGTCTATAGACCTGCTCAAAACTAGAGATAGTCCTTTATTTTATTCAGTCTGGGGCAAAGACTGCATCATAGAACTTTTAAGGCCATGCAGTACAAGTGTGCTGCATAATTCACACAAGATATATGGAATCAGTTTACAAGAATTGAGTTACTGAGTGGTGTTTCATATTAGAAAGCAAGAACAATTTACTTCAAGGATAGTTTTTCACATAGTCATTTGATATATTTGAATTATTATTTAATTTATACAAGATAAAATTTCACTTTGTTGGGAAGACAGATATCATAAAGCAAAGTGTATAAATATTTGGGAGAGAGGAGGAAGAAATTCAAGAGTTCTCTAAGTCCTAGATGACTGAGGCACTCTGTTGCTTTAAGCTCACCATCCTTATCAGAAAGGTAAATAATCAACTGTGGACTTTTTCAAACATTGATTTTACCCTAACTTAAAAATGTTACATAGAAGCAGCCTCCTATCTCATAATAAAATCATAATGTAAGTCATGAGAGATCTTTACAAATAACCCATCACCATTCAATATATATATTTTTAAATTTTTCAAATGTTTCTTCTCTATTAGAGTTAATAGTAAAATAAGGGCTTCCCAGATGTCACTAGTGGTAAAGATCTGCCTGCCAGTGCAGGAGACATAAGAGACTCAGGTTCCATCCCTGAGTTGGGAAGATCCCCTGGAGGAGGAAATGGCAACCCACTCCTGTATCTGTGCCCGGAGAATCCCATGGACAGAGGAGTCTGGCAGGCTATGGTCCATGGGGTCACAAGGAGTCAGAAACAACTGAAGCAATTTAGCACAGTAAAATGAAGAGTTTTGAAAGCCTGGATCCCCTGCCCTTGGTACCTCTCTACTTAGGGACAGCTGTGGTGAGTTGAAAGTAAAAAAGTTGTTGGAGGCTCTTACTTAGTGCAAGACCAACTGTTCTCGATTAATCCACACATCTGGACCTTGGGACTTTTTATGTATTATGAGATTATTATATTTTTATCCAGAGATAAATTGTTAAGAGCTATACCAATGTACGGATAAGGTGATGGCACCCCACTCCAGTACTCTTGCCTGGAAAATCCCATGGATGGAGGAGCCTGGTAGGCTGCAGTCCATGGGGTCGCGAAGAGTCGGACATGACTGAGCGACTTCACTTTCACTTCTCACTTTCATGCATTGGGGAAGGAAATGGCAACCCACTCCAGTGTTCTTGCCTGGAGAATCCCAGGGATGGGGGAGCCTGGTGGGCTGCCGTCTATTGGGTCACACAGAGTTGGACACAACTGAAGCGACTTAGCAGCAGCAGCAGCATACCAGTGTAAGATGTTATTGTATCTACTTTAGAGATTTCTCATCTTCTTTCCTGAGGTTGAATATCTGCTGGTCCTGTTACTTTTCCCTTCATGTGTTGCTGCTGCTGCTGCTGCTGCTAATTCGCAATTAGAAACTCTACATCAAATTTTCTTTTTTCCAGCTTACAAATCATTCACATCAGGTACCTGCTTTCATGCTTTCTGTTTTTTTTACCTATTTTTAATGTTTAGTATGAGAGATGATATCTGTCTTCCAGTAAGGAATAGAGAAAAACAAATACATATTTTTAATGTCATATACAGTTATTTTATTTTAGAAAATATTTTTGCAAAAAAGATTTTGCTATTTCTAAGCAGGTTGTGGAGTCATGCTGATCTGATTTCAAGTCAGGATTATGCTGTTTCTCTTAAATGTTAAATTTGGGCATGTTTTCTTTTCTTCTAAAAATATAATTTCATATTAAAATATGTCTGATTTTATGGTTTTGGAAATAGGGATAGAGATGATAAAAATGAATTGATCAAGAATATTATTTACTTATTAGTGTATGTTTTATCATTTGTACATCAGTTTGGGTGAATTGCTTTTCATTTTTGTTGGCAGGAGAATAGAGAAAATTATTCTTTATTCTCTCTAGGTATAAGAATTCATGGTTCAATAATTACTTTTTGCTGAAACAAAAAAGGAAAAAAGAAAATTATAAAGGTTTTCCCAATTAGCTCTGAATTGAGTTTAATTGAACATGTGCTAAACATATATTCAACTTTACACACTGAATCTATCTCCATCCATGGGATTCTCCAGGCAAGAATACTGGAGTGGGTTACCATTTCCTTCTCCAGGGGATCTTCCTGACCCAGGGATTGAACCTGGGTCTTCTGCATTGGAGGCAAACACTTTAACCTCTGAGCCACCATGGAAGCCCCTTATAACTATACACATAATCTCAATTTTGATCTTTGTCTTTTATCTTGTGCTTCTCAATTGTATTCTGTACCTTGGGGCCGGTATACATCTAATTCCTGGAAGCAACAATTCTACACATTTACAAACAATATGATTTGTTAAGAAACTGATGACTTGTTATACTTTCTGAATAGAGTTTTAATGTGAGAGCCCAGCGTAGCACACAGAAATTCCATTTAGCTCATATGTTATACAGATAGAGGAACTGATTTAAATTAGGGATGACTAAACAACATATCAAACATTTTTTAAAATGCTGTTTACTCTCTGGAAATTCTCTGGCCCTAATTAGAGAGGGAAGGCTTTTAGAATAGTGGAAAGACTAATAGGATAGGGTCTGAATTTTGAGAGTAGGTCAATTCCATAAATTATTAGCCCTATGGTCTTCGGCAAGTTTCAACTTCTTTGAGATTAATGTGTCTTCACTGGTTATAAAGACAAAATGTGAAATGTGGTTTCTAAACCTCAAAACACTGCATAAATTTGTTTCCAGCCATTGCTGTTACTGTAGCCACACGGGGCTAAACTGCATTTTTCAACTCCAAATACAGAAGCATTTCAGTTGTTTAAATAAATGAATAGTAAGTAGGGAGACATGGAGTGGTTAGAAAGAAGAAATAGGAGATTATTGAATCCTGAAAAAGATAAGTTAGAAACAAGATTTCAGACACAAATGTATAAATTGCAAATGTAAATATTCCAGACACAATCTCCGTTAGCAGGTTTTCATTTTCCCCCAGCGCCCACACCCCTGGGTATGGTAGAATAAAAATTAAGCAAACAAGTAACCCAGAACTTTTTTTTTTTTCCTGTTAAAGGTCCATTGGGTTTAATTTCAAATATGAGGAAAACAAAAATTTGAAGTTTACTTGGCTCTTACTGTATGTAGCTTATAGTAAGTCCTCAGATACGCAGAGCTATGGTTCCAAGGTGTATGCTTCTGTTTATAGTGGTTCACTTTAGATGAACTTAAAATGCCTAAAAAAGAAAGTGGTTTGGTTCAGGAAATAAAGGGCATATATTTGTGAGGCTCCCTGGAACCTTAAACTTTCTAAAAATGATTTGTCAATTTGAAAATGTCTGGAAAGATATATAAAGTGCTCATTTACACAAATTAAAAGATATTTGAATCTTTGCAAGGACAACTTCTAATAAGAAAAAATTGCAAATGACATTTTGCTTTACATAATAAATAAAATTTTGTATCTGATTTCAGATCCACACATAATAGATTCATAATTAATCGTCTATAGATGTGCTAACTGCAAAGCAAAATCCCAGTGTAGAGGATTAAGAATATTCTGACAGTGATAAATTACAAGAAAATTAGGAATTGGAAAAAAATAGAGATTAAAATTAAACTGAAAATTACAAAAATTTTTGAATAGCAAATAATTTATGCAAAATATATTACAAAATCTGGAATGCAAAGTAGTTGATACAAGTACTGTGACATTTAGCTTCATTTAAATTAGTAAGTTTGCTCTTCCAACATTTTTTTTTCCTTCTGACTATACTTTTAAAAAAAATTTGCTCCTCATTATTTAAATTCATTCTTCTTGAAGCTGCTCTTAAATTTGCAATGATAAACCTGCATAAAACTACAAATTTGAATTTCTTTGGAAGAAATAAAAAATTAAATGTTTGACATCAATTTTCACAAATTATTTTTTTCATTATTTTTGACTGTCTTATCCCTATTAGATATATTCCCAACCTATTTTTGATGTCATAAATTAAAAATGGCAACATAAAAATGCACTTCTTCTAGTGTACCAGCAATTTAAACTTATATGTTTCACAAAACACAAAAGAATGTATGAATACCATAGATAAAATGACAATATTTTCAAAACAGTAACCTGTGTCAAGCAAAGGACAGAAACAAGTTGATTATTTCAGCCTCTGAAAAGTCAAGTTTTCATAATTTGATTGAATTGGCTTTATAATACAATCAGATAATCAATATAGGATCCAGGGTGGTTTCAAATTACTCTAAGTTATTTTTCAGATAATTTGGAAGTGAACCTCATTATAAAATAGCAATATAAACAGTACAGAATATTTTAAGGATGTTTACAGTCTACTTCAGTGATAAAGTTCTTCACAATGGCTCTCGTTTATATTGAATGAGCGGTAAATATTTAGAGTTCTCCCCCAGGAGAAAATTGATGTAGCACACAAAGTGAAAATTTTCATATATATTTTCACACAAAGTGAAAATTTTCATCCCTTTGAGATGATCCTAAAATGTAGCCTCACCATTCTAAACGAGAAATTGATTTAAAAACCAGGCACATTTTGCCCAGACTGATGGTTATTTTTAGGTAAACCACTTCAGGTTAATTAAGAGAAAAATGTCTACTGTTCAATTATTATGCTTTATCCTCCCACCTTGGCCTGAAATAATGAGATGTTAACAAGTTTTTCTTTGTCCCTGGCAGCTGCACCTTTTAAGTGTATCAAAATCTGTTGCTGTGGTTACGGCCTTTGTTTCCAGTGATGTTTTGTCCATGCTCCCCCCCACACCCTTAACAATGGGTTACTCAAAAGAATGAAATAATGAGTCATTCATTCGGAAATATATTGTTAAAAATATCCCTCTTTATCATTACATTTCACTGCTTAGAAACTAGGCTGTAATTCAAGGCAACAGTTAATCTGAGAAGTGTTAAAAAAATCTTTGATTTTTTTTTTCATTTATAAGAAAAACCTGTCTATGTAATTGAAGAACTTCTTACAAGTCTTAACAATTAAACCCTTTTTGGTTAATGTATTATTTCTGGAACAAGTAGATAAAATTCTACGCAGTAAGCATGATAAAAATCGTGCATGTTTTGCACAGCACAGAATTTTAGAGTCAAGGTTTCTGGGCACAAAAGCAGTAACAAAACAGTCCCTACAAAACTGAGTAACTCTGAATAACACAAGAAATAATATTTGTTAATTTAAAATTTTAGAAACTGAAATGTGTAAAGTTTGTAAAGTAAAATGTAATTAAATTATGGTACTGTACATACCAATTGTTTCTGTAATTGAAACTTTACAATATGAAAAATACATTAGCTCTGTACAGTTTTTACAGATAGGTAGGATGAATTTTGAGAAAAAAGAAAAAGATTTTTTTTCAGGGTCATACTCTTTTTAAGTCAAAAAAATACTGCACAACTTAGCTAATTACAAAGTGTAGACTTGAAACAATTCATGTCTTCTTTATTTCATAAATCAATCTTGGATTTTTGTTTATTTTAACAGGGGATTGTGTTGTTTTTAGAGTCCACAATGAACAAATCTTCCTCATTTTGTCCTTGAGGTTACACAGTTTGGTGGTAACTCTTGGTTACCACTTGGCTCAGTTAAGCCAGCGGCTGTTTATGGTCAGTGATTCGGGCAGCTGCTGTGATTGTGCTCAGGTCCAGCTCAGTCTCTAGGTGTGTTTCCATCGTATCTTCCTGTGCATTCGTTTCAAAAGACTTATGGGAGAGAAGTTCATGATGCACCCCACAGTAACTTATTGTGGGCTGGTCGTATGCCAGAAAAGTTGACACATTCATTGATAAAGGTATCTGGGGAAAAATGACATGAGAAAAGTCAGTTATAAAAAGACAAACAGTTTTGGGGGCAAGATTTGGAGTCTGAAATGCTGATCTAACCCCCCACACTGTCCCACTAATGTCCCTCAATCTCATACTAGCAAACACAATGCCACAGTTTTAAAGCCTGAAAAGGAGCTGCTTATTTCTTCACTTGAACCTTCAGATAAATAGGGAACTAAGTGATTCTGAAAATGCTAAAAGCTTTCTTGGGAAAAAAAAATGCTTTTCGTTCAGTGGGGTAAATTTGTGGTTTTAGAACTAGGAAAAATATTATTTGGTATTAGAATACAGTTGAACATTGAAGTGGTTTTCAAAGTTTGAGTTCTCAGTTGCTTAGTCATTTCCAAGCCTTTGTGACACTATGGATTATAGCCTGCCAGGCTCTTCTGTCCAGTGGAATTTTCCAGACAAGAATACTGGAGTGGGTTGCCATTTCCTTCTCCAGGGGGTCTTCCTGAGGCAAGGATTGAACTCATGTCTTTTATGTCTCTTTACCACTGTGCCACCTGGGAAGCCCATTATGCATGAAAAGAACCTCCCTCTTCTTCAGCTCCAACCTCTGCTTCCCTACTTTTTTTTTTTTTAATTTAGTAGGTCTGGGGTTGAACCTGAAATTTGCATTTCTTACAAGTTCACATATGACACTGGTGCTGTTAACCCACACATCACACTTTGAGAGTCACTGCGGAAGAGAATTGTCTAGGCAAGTCATTCTGGCTCTTTTTACTCAATAACTTCTTCTTCTTTTTTTTTTTTACATTTTAAAGTGTTCATATAATCTGGATACTGTAGCTTAATATTATTGCAAAGAGCTATAACATTGTAATATGCTATGAAATAAAGAGTAGGGTTATCCTCATGATACCTTTTTTAAAAAGCATTTTTTCTGTACTCCCATACGTGCTCTTTCAGACAACGGCAGTGATAGTGCCTGACTGCCGTGATTTTGGAAATAATCTTGTACCCCTGTGCCTGATTCACAGCTCAGTCACTGTCAGTGAATATTGTGACTATGTATCTCTGATCAGTAACTTCTTAATATTTATTTTGCCATGAGGATTCTTTGATACTTTAATGTCTGTATCTTGATCCATATATCTAAAATCTAAAGTTTGGAGAACTCCCAGAAAGAATCTATGGCTCCTATTAAGGTCTAAAAGCAACAAAGGATGATGCTAGTTTGAAGGGATCGTATATATATATATATGTGTGTGTGTGTGTGTGTGTGTGTGTGTGTGTGTGTGTGGAAGGGACTCTTGCTGGTTGCAGCTTAACAAAAGGAAGCAAGTTCTCAAAATAGGAAGAAAAAACAAGAGTGACCATTGTGAGTATAAGGGAAACACATGTGTTACAGACAAAAGGCAGATTGAAATGTATTCAGATGTCAAAGTCTAGAGATTATTCCCATTTTATAAAAAAAGTTGTTCTAAAAAACAGGCGGTTTTGAAGAATCTTCAGCCTTGATCTCTGTTTAATATCTTACTTATTTATTCATATTGTTGAATTACCTTGGATAAAACCTTCCCCCATTCTTGTTTAGTGGTGGATAAAATATATTTCTGTTAGAGCATATCAGACTAAATTTGTTTCTAATCTCAGCTAAGATTGGAGCCCAAAGCTAAGAAAAATAGAATGCCCACGTTTTATTCATTACCTCTTTGTTTACTTTCTTAGTCCTTTTCTCCATGCAAAGAACCATTTTTGCCTCTTCTCTTTCCATCTACTGTATCCTTCTATCTTTATTTAGTTTTCCTTTAGTAAAAATTAGTTGATCTATCATTTGCTTGTTTCTCTTAAATAAAAATACTGACTTCCTATGAGATTATTATTTCTTTTTATTGTGAACATTTCAATGTCTCAAATGTGTAGAGCTTAGTCCTTGGAGACAGAAATGTAATCCTATACATAAAATTATATTCCTGAAAATCATTCCGATTTATTTGTAGATTTTTAAAAAAATCTGAAGCATGTTCTCTGATGTGTGAATAAAAGATGCCATGCACTTTAAAGAATGATCACAGTGATTGAAAGATTATATAGAAAATAATAGGATGCTTCCAAAGATGGTCATTTAAAATAAGGAAGAACTCCTACTGTTACAGATGAAATAGCCCAGATAACTGAAATATATTATTATGCAAAAGTAATTGTGCACCAGGAATACATTTGAGTTACAGGAGAGAAGGAAAATAGAACTGTTATTGTGTGTGTGAGTTTCACGTTAGCCTCTGGGAAATCAATGCTCTGTAATGTGTTATGGGTCGTATATCTGTAGGATTTTATATGCTTGTTCTTATTTGTCATGAAAACTTATGCTTTATGTATGCTATATCATTCCTGGCTTACTTGGAATTAACTCTACTGTGAATAATTCATAATCTCTATGGTGATGATTTATGAAAAATAACAAACCATGATACATTTATTCTGTGTCTGTGTGTACACACACAAGTTCCTGCTTGATTTAGTATCTAGAGGCTGCTTGTATCTGGAGTGCAAGTCTTAATTTGAATCATATCAGTTAAGTAATTAGCTCTCATTGTTTATTTTAAAATCCCACATATTATATTTAGAGAGTCTCTTATTTGGGTATATGTTTTATTTTAAAACTTCTGACTCCTTAGTTATACTTTCTAAATGTCCAGTCATATTTTTCAAATTTTAATCTTTCTGAAATTGGGATGGTAGTTATCATCAGTGTGGATGTCTAACATGTATTTTCTCTGAAACTGAAAGTGATTCTTAAAGCTGGTGATGTCTTCATGGGAAATAGATGGGGAAACAGTGGAAACAGTGTCAGACTTTATTTTTCTGGGCTCCAAAATCACTGCAGATGATGACTGCAGCCATGAAATTAAAAGATGCTTAGTCCTTGGAGGGAAAGTTATGACCAACCTAGATAGCATATTCAAAAGCAGACACATTACTTTGCCAACAAAGGTTCATCTAGTCAAGGCTATGGTTTTTCCTGTGGTCATGTATGGATGTGAGAGTTGGACTGTGAAGAAGGCTGAGCACCAAAGAATTGATGCTTTTGAAGTGTGGTGTTGGAGAAGACTCTTGAGAGTCCCTTGGACTGCAAGGAGATCCAACCAGTCCATTCTGAAGGAGATCAGCCCTGGGATTTCTTTGAAAGGAATGATGCTAAAGCTGAAACTCCAATACTTTGGCCACCTCATGCGAAGAGTTGACTCATTGGAAAAGACTCTGATGCTGGGAGGGATTGGGGGCAGGAGGAGAAGGGGATGACAGAGGATGAGATGGCTGGATGGCATCACTGACTCGATGGACGTAAGTCTGAGTGAACTCCGGGCACTGGTGATGGACAGGGAGGCCTGGCGTGCTGTGATTCATGGGGTCACAAACAGTCGGACATGACTGAGCGACTGATCTGATCTGATATCTTAATATCAAGAAAATAACATACTCACTTGTATTAGTAAGTAGAATTTAACAACTAAACCTGTGGATATAAAATCATAGTAGATTTTCCCAGGTTGATTTATTGATTTTGAAAATCTAAGAGGATTAGTTACATTCACATGTATATTTATAAGGAATACACACATATATTGACATACACATATATACAGCATGGAAATATTGTACATACATTTATTGTACATAAATTAACATAATCTTGTGGCCAATTATGATTTCAAATGCAAATTTTGATGACACATTAGTTTTAGACAAATTGTCTAAATATTTAGACATATTTAGACACTGCAAAATATTTCATATTTGTTATTGTATAAATATATATAGGTGTATACTACACCTATTTGTTGTTGTTTAGTTGGTAGGTTGTGTCCGACTCTTGCAACCCTTGAACTGTAGTCCACCAGGCTCCTCTGGCAAGAATATTGGATTGGGTTGCTGTTTCCTTCTCCAGGGGATCTTCCCAATTTAGGGATCGAACCTGCATCTCCTGCATTCCAGGCTGATTCTTCACCACTGAGCCACCAGGGATGCTCATATGGAGAGATATTATTTACATACACACACTCACACAAACACAGTGGCTGACTGCTTTCCAGGTGGCCTTCGTGGTAAAGAATCCTCCTGCCAATGCAGGAAACGTTGTAAGAGATGTGGGTTGGATCCCTGGGTCAGGAAGATCCCCTGGAGAGGGACATGGCAACCCACTTCAGTATTCTTGCCTGGAGAATCCCAATGACAGAGGAGCTTGGCGGGCTATAGTCCATAGGGTCACAAAGATTCAAACATGACTGAAGTGATTTCCACAGCCCAGCACAGCACAGTGATGGAAAAGCTAGCCACTGGCACTAAACAAATAGCCTGAGACTCAAATACAATCCATGTAAATCCTTCTTGTCTCAGTCAGTAAATACAACAGCCCCTCCCCTTCCTCACGTAATCAGCAGTCACATGACCTTGTGCCCTTTCGTTTCTTTTCCCTTTCAGGTCTGAGGGTGTGCTCTATTCATCTTCTCTGTCTTGGTCCCTTTCTCCATTTTTAACTGATTTCTATTAATATGCTGAAGCAGGAGAGGCACACATCCAAGCTCTCCCCTATGGACGGAGTGTTCACCAGGGCAGTCCCAGTTTATGCTTTTGCCCCATTGTGGAAAATAAATCACTTAGTCAACCTACCTGAAGATGACCCAAATATGTTCTTTTATAAAATGAAAATGAACAGCAAACTTGAGTACCTGATTAGCTAGTCAGAAATGTTTTAAGAAGGGCAGTAGGCGATATAAATCTAAGAAGGCTCTGCTTCCCAGACCTTTTAATCAGGGCTCTATTTAAACTGTCTGTAGAATCTTCTTGTCCTATTTTTTTGAGAGAACAGTTTCTTTCAGTGAATTTTAACCTGATGAACTCCTATTTTTAATTACTTGTGATTTTCTTCATTGTTCTAGGTAAGTATTTTTCAGATGAGTTAATTATTCTTAAGGCATAACTTATAGAGATCCAGGGATATGAAAACTTAACTCTTCACAAAGGAATATAATCTAGAGTCTGAGCTAAGAAATTGTTATATGCTATTCTAATGTTGAGCTAGTAGCTAACCCATTATTTAGGAAATTCCCCTCAGGAAAAATTTCTAGTCTACTAAACTAGTTACTTCTTTACATCAATGATACGCCTAAGCAGTAATTTTCCAGTGTCTCTATCAGCATCACTTATATGTACCTTTCACACACACAAATTTTATAATGTTAAATGAATAAAAGTAACTCATTATTCAGTATTTTTTCCCATTTACTTAAAATGGGACTCTTGCGACTTTAAGGGGAAGGAATAGCTTTTTAAAGTTTCCAGTTTGTGATTACATAAAAATGATCATTTTAATAATCCTGTATTCACTGCGAAATAATATCTATATGTATTTGTACAAACATATGTGTATATATGAACATTAATGTATATTGTTCATATTCTAATTAGTTATAAGCCATTTAAACATCTTTTCTGTAGGATAGCAAAGATTATTTCAAGTACAGTAAGTATCTACAGAACAAAAATGACAGCTCATTTTTGAGAGGGAATAGAAAAAGGCTGTTTTTTCCCTTTAGAATTGCAAAATATAGGAATTTTTTGCTTGTTAAGTGTTATTTCTGAGTAGAGTTTTTTGTAATTATAAATATTTCTATTGATTTTCATTGAGCAGAATGCTGACACTGTTCCCATATATCACAGGGGAAGTCTTCCATTTTTATAAGGCCAATCTTACCTAACAAGTATTCTACATTTGTGGGTTGTTGCAAGATTGATACTTAAATTTTTTGTAACTAACAGGGTTTTGTTTTTCAATAATTTGCATGCAGTGAAAAAACAGACTTGCTTCATGAAGGAATTAATTTTTTGAGACCTAGCCTTTATCACTATCAAGACATATTTTTCTTTATTTTATGTTATAATTCAGGGGCCTATTATATTACATTTGTTATTCTTCTAAATTTAAGAAATTTTCAACTGAGTTTATTTCTACCTGTTAATATATAAAATAAGAAACAAGCATTATTTTTTCAGAATAGTGTTTTTCTAATTTGTCTCTAAATTTGTCTTAGACTGGGCTCATTACCTCTGGATCCAACCTAACTTCTTCCCATGGCCCTTATTCTGTTTTGGGGACACCAGGTTAAGTCAGCTTTGCCGGTCCATTTGGCTCTTCCTTGTCCCTTGTTCCCAATGTCCCGTTATTTGTCAGTAACTTTACTGACATGAGTGACATTTATCTTTTACATGCATTACTTCTCGCATTTCTGTTGCCATTATCTTGCTCAAAATAGTATTATCTTGTTTATTTTAGTGATTGTATAAATAGTATGCCTAATCAGTAAAGTTATGAAGAGAACTCAATATTTGTAAATTCATTTCTATAGATTAGCTATATTTCTGTTTAATTAAATGTAAGCAGAATGTAGAAAATAGTGAATGCTTCTTTTTTTTTCTTTTTCTTTATCATGTATGCAACATTACTCTGTCTTTGCAAAGAAATAAGATTTGAAATATACATTATTCTGGGAAATTGGCTTCCTTATAAACACTATTTCATATGTACATATAGATATATGTGAGTATAAATACATGTGTATTATACCACTGTTTATACATTTCTTGGAGAGGGCAATGGCACCCCACTCCAGTACTCTTGCCTGGGGAATCCCATGGGCGGAGGAGCCTGGTGGGCTGCATCCATGGGGTCACAAAGAGTCGGACATGACTGAGCGACTTCACTTTCACTTTTCACTTTCATGCATTGGAGAAAGAGATGGCAGCCCACTCCAATGTTCTTGCCTGGAGAATCCCAGGGACGGGGGAGCCTGGTGGACTGCCATCTATGGGGTCGTGCAGAGTCGGACACGACTGAAGTGACTTGGCAGCATACATTTCTTAATTTATTTAAAGTGTTTTAACTTTTTTCAAAATGCACTTGATAAGAACTTTATTCTTACTTATCTTGATGCCCCTACTTTTGATTTCATTTACATAAGCTTATGGAAGTTTTCCAGACAGACTTTGTTTTTATTAGAGTATGTGCAACTTGATATATGTTTCAAGATTAGTTCCAAACATTTGTTTCTGTGCTACCAAACATGAGTTTTGTGTACAGGCTGGTAGCTTTAAATATGGTAAAAATAGAAAGTTGTGTCTTTGATATTATTTCATTGGTATTATCTGAGTAATATTAAGAAACTTGATAGAACATATCTTTTCTGCTGGCTTGAATCTTGAAAATTTTATGACTAATTACTATTTTGGTTTTTAAGTATTCAAGCAGTTGATAAAATGAAAGGAAATGTAGTGTAAGAAATTGTCACATTGAAGCTTGGTTCACTGTGAGAGTGTCAAAGCCTGCCTAGATGTTACCTCTGGTCCTACCCTTATTCTTTGGGATCTCCACAGTGGTTTCTCTGCCTAGCCACATGAGTGGCTGTGGCAATTATTCCATCTCTTGGTCAACTCATGCCTGGACATGCCTCTGACTTCCCCTCATTATTATCACTATCATTTATTGAGCATTTGTTATGTGCTAGGTACCATGCTACATGGTGGACTTAGGTCATCTTATTTAAGCCTCCCATGGCTGTTGTAAGATAAATATAATTATTCCTGTTTTACAGTTGGAAAAAATTAAGATATAGATAGTTTAATTAGTTAAATTCACTTACCTGGTGAATCGCAGAAGTAATTCCCTGACTTCTTAACCAATATGCTTTATTGCTTATTCCTCATGTTATCTAAATCACACTGGCTTTTGAGTCTAAAGAGTTGAGCATAGTATAATGTGTCTGGTATTATTGACATCAATTGTCAACACTGGATCTTAATTTTCTTATGGAAAACACATATGATTTGCTAAGCTACACTTTAGCTTTATGATACTGCTTTACACTTCGGGTCCTCAGGAAAGAAACCTGAGGTTGATCAGGGGTTCATGATATGGGTAGATGGTAATGACGACTCAAAATCAGAGCTCTTTGCCTTTACTAAGCTCATATTGCGCAAATTCAAGTCTATGGGGAAGGGTCTAATCTGGAGAACATTCTGGATTGGGACAGGATCCTTAGTTATATTCCCAGATAAAATATGTATAAGATTAGTTAGGGAGACCTTTAGGGATTTTAGAAAATTAGAGATACCAAAGGATGGGCTCGATAAAGGACAGAAATGGTATGGACCTAACAGAAGCAGAAGATATTAAGAAGAGGTGGCAAGAATACTCAGAAGAACTGTACAAAAAAAAGCTTCACGACCCAGATAATCACGATGGTGTGATCACTGACCTAGAGCCAGACATCCTGGAATGTGAAGTCAAGTGGGCCTTAGAAAGCATCACTACGAACAAAGCTAGTGGAGGTGATGGCATTCCAATGGAACTATTTCAAATCCTGAAAGATGATGCTGTGAAAGTGCTGCACTCAATATGCCAGCAAATTTGGAAAACTCAGCAGTGGCCACAGGACTGGAAAAGGTCAGTCTTCATTCCAATCCCAAAGAAAGGCAATGCCAAAGAATGCTCAAATTACCGCACAATTGCACTCATCTCACACGCTAGTAAAGTAATGCTCAAAATTCTCCAAGCCAGGCTTCAGCAATATGTGAGCCATGAACTTCCAGATGTTCAAGCTGGTTTTAGAAAAGGCAGAGGAACCAGAGATCAAATTGCCAACATCCTCTGGATCATGGAAAAAGCAAGAGAGTTTCGTTAAAACATCTATTTCTGCTTTATTGACTATGCCAAAGCCTTTGACTGTATGGATCACAATAAACTGTGGGAAATTCTGAAAGAGATGGGAATACCAGACCACCTGACCTGCCTCTTGAGAAACCTATATGCAGGTCAGGAAGCAACAGTTAGAACTGGACATGGAACAACAGACTGGTTCCAAATAGGAAAAGGACTACATCAAGGCTGTATATTGTCACCCTGCTTATTTAACTTATATGCAGAGTACATCATGGGGAACGCTGGGCTGGAAGAAGCACAAGCTGGAATCAAGATTGCCAGGAGAAATATCAATAATCTCAGATATGCAGATGACATCACCCTTATGGCAGAAAGTGAAGAGGAACTCAAAAGCCTCTTGATGAAAGTGAAAGAGGAGAGTGAAAAAGTTGGCTTAAGCTCAACATTCAGAAAACAAAGATCATGGCATCCGGTCCCATCACTTCATGGGAAATAGATGGGGAAACAGTGGAAACAGTGTCAGACTTTATTTTTCTGGGCTCCAAATTCACTGCAGATGGTGACTGCAGCCATGAAATTAAAAGACGCTTACTCCTTGGAAGAAAATTTATGACCAACCTAGATAGCATATTGAAAAGCAGAGACTTTACTTTGCCAACAAAGGTCCATCTAGTCAAGGCTATGGTTTTTCCAGTGGTCATGTATGGATGTGAGAGTTGGACTGTGAAGAAGGCTGAGTGCTGAAGAATTGATGCTTTTGAACTGTGGTGTTGGAGAAGACTCTTGAGAGTCCCTTGGACTGCAAGGAGATCCAACCAGTCCATTCTGAAGGAGATCAGCCCTGGGAATTCTTTGGAAGGAATGATGCTAAAGCTGAAACTCCAGTACTTTGGCCACCTCATGTGAAGAGTTGACTCAGTGTAAAAGACTCTGATGCTGGGAGGGATTGGGGGCAGGAAGAGGATGAGATGGCTGGATGGCATCACTGACTCAATGGACGTGAGTCTGAGTGAACTCCGGGAGCTGGTGATGGACAGGGAGGCCAGGCGTGCTGCAATTCATGGGGTCTCAAAGTGTCAGACACGACTGAGCGACTGAACTGAACTGAACTTAGGGATTTTAAAGCTAGATATCTGTGTTGATTTGGAAATTGGTAGAAATTTTTTCAATTAAATGATGTTAGTTTTTCTTAACACAAAATTCAAAAATTTACAAACCTCAGTTAATCTGATTATTTTGTTTTATATTAAATGATACTTGTTTTGATTTCTTTCTGTATGGAAAAGAGTTATAGGTAAGTGCTGGAGTGCAGAAATGGGGAAGTACAGAAATAAATATAAATAAGGTATAATTTCTGCTTTTTAACAAAATCATAGACTAGTGGGGAGACAGACAAATATGCAAGAAAGGAAAGGAACGCAATGGATGGAGTGAGCTAGGAGACAGATGTGTGCATATATAAGGGTGTGTATGTGTGTGTGTGTGTGTGTGTGTGTGTACTCTGCTCTGGCTGATTCTGCTATGTTATTTATCCTTTGTGAATGCAAAACAAACTAGTCATCTTTATTTGAAAATATTTTTGCTATTTTCCAGATTTATTGGCCGGAGTCAATATTGCTGGAGAAGTGATTCAATAGTTATTTTTATAGACCCTCCCACAAAGATAATATATTTTACACTTTGAAATTTGTTTGAAGAGCAATCTGTCTCTGGTGCTCTTAAACATTATTATGCTTAATTCATGTGAGCACAATAGACTGTTGCAGCATTAATTTTAGTTATCTTGATTCTACTAGTAATTTATTTAAAGAAGCATTTTCAGGAAGTAATTAAAAGCCTGAATTTATGTTATGCTACCCTTAAACTTAGAAAACAAAACTAGTTTTTTCATACTTTTAAATTCTTACATATAACCCATGCCATAATATTAAATTTTAGTATTTTCTTAAGATCTAAGTTGCCAACTAAACTAACAATTGCTATCATGAGATTACAAGTATAGAATAAGTAGGAGCTCAATATGATTTTGAAAAATTTCAAATGTCTATAACTTGAGACTAATGTGAAAGAAAACACTATTTGCAGGAGGATAATAATTCTTCTAGTGCCTTTTGTGTGAAAATAATATTATAGTGAACTCCTGCAGAGTGATATCACAAAGTGAAAAAAATTAAATTATGTTTGAAAATTAATAGTTCTCCTTTCATTAAAATTCAATTACAATTTTGTAAAGTTTAAAAATAAAATAAAAATTTAAAAAAATGTATCAAATATTTAAATGACTTTTTCACTTGTGAGTGTATTTTATTTTTTACAGAACTATTTGTTTTTATTTCAGTTTTGCAACAAGAAATAATTAGGGGTTATAATGTATTTTCATAAATTCAAATGCTAGTACCCCAAAACCTAAATAGAAATATCCATTCATTAATTAATTAACTTCAGCAAAGACATGCTGAATGCCTTTGCTGATTCTGGTATTGGGCTAAATGCTGGAGATACACCAAGTACTTGTCCTCAAGGCTTCTGGATGAAACATAAAGTCTTCTAGCATACACTTAGCAAGTGAAAGAGAAGAGACTCCATGTAGGAAGAGCATTTTTCTTCTCCCCAGTTGGCATCTCTCTCACCCATTAATTTACTCTTGCTCTTTCTCTTCCTTAAATTATCAAGGTGCTTCCTCTGCACTTTTATGATATGTATATTTTGAAATTTGGTCTTCTGTGGTCTTTATTTGTGCATATATCTTATCTTATATTAGAACCATAATCTCCTTGAGCCAAAATCTATGACTAATCACAGTTTTCCTTGCCTTTTGTTGTTTCATGTGGTCCCAGTAAGGACTAAATATGTATTTATTGAATGAATGAATGCATGAATAAATTAAGTAATAGAGTAATGGGCACAGTCTGGGAAGAATTTAAAAATATTCATCCCTGGATGACTGGGTTTTCTATGGGAACTGTATGACTGGGTTTTATATGGGAACTGTATGACTGAGATAATCTGTTAAAGTCTAATGATGTCAAGGCCAGGTCATTATGATTCTAGGATAGAGGTATAGGGCTAAAATGAATTTCAAAAATCCACACTAATAATGAGTCACATAGAGCTGCATTATAATGTTTGGGAACTTCTTCATTTGTTACTTCAATTATTTAAAAGTTTTTATTAATTTTATTTAAAGATCTCAATGCTGTTGAGCTCTTTAAATAATTAAAGATATTAGTTTAAATATATATAAAGAATTAGTTTAAATTTGAAGTATATGAAATAATAAAAAACAATATTGAAAATACAATGATTTTTCTTAATTTGGTGATTTTACTCCTATAAATTTCAGAATGTTATATCTGTGCTTTGTCCTTTAATACCTTATACACCTGCATGTTTCACTTGTTAGTACTCACTAGAATCATGGCCCATGATCTCCAAGAGGTTGTTGCACCTGCCAAATTAGTTCTCCTGGTAATGGACTCTGCCCTGGATCCTTCTATATTAGCCTCTGTTTTATTTTTGTAGTGCCAGTGAAAAGTGATATTTCACTTTTACTGAGGGAAAGCAAAATGCCCCAAACTGTTTTCATTTACATGAAAATCTTCTGCACAGCCTGATGTCTGCTAAATTGGCTCTGTTGCCAGGTAAAGTGAATGGAATCCAAATTGAGACTATGGCTCAAAGGCCCCACTAATCTTGCTCCTATGTTTCCAAATGTGTTTTTTTCATATGGTTGTGCAATGATGTACAGTTGCTAATCAGTTTGAAAACAATCTCATGCTTTTTCTTTTTTCTGGAAATTGTCATTATAGCAGTTCACTTGAGGATCTTATCGTGATGATACAGCAACTGGTATTTTTAATCTAGATTTGTATAAATATGTGAGAATGAAAATCACCAATTATAATAAACACTACAAAGCAAACAAATAACAGTGTTTAGTATTGCTACAAGTAACTGATGAACTCTATGAATGACTGGCAGTGCACTTAGCCTCATAGAGAGGTTCTAAATAGGATTTCCCTGACCACTGGCATTACATTTGGTTTTCTGTCATGATTTCCAACATCCTATGGCTTTTTCTTCCTCACCAGCTTACTGTCATTTTGGCATTCTTCACAAAACAGGTTCTCTGTTTGTTATATACCTGATCTAGTGAGTTGTCCTGCATTGGTAGGACTTCGATATTCCAACTTTTTTAGGGGTTCTTTCTTATTTCTGTCTGGAACCTAGAGGATAGTACCTCAGGATTACATGAATCCTTGTAGCTGTCTTCCAAATAAATAGGCTTTCAAATGATGCTATAACTTCTCTTCAACTTTATTATTAAATTAATTCAGATTTTGGTTGAAACTACCTCCAAACTAAATGAGATGATACTGTATATGGTTAGTTAGTGAGTCGTAACTGACTCTTGCAACCCCATAGACTGTAGCCCGCCAGGCTCATCTGCCTATGGAATTGTTCAGGCAAGAATACTGGAATGGGTTGCCATTCCCTTCTCCAGAGGAACTTCCCAACCCAGGGATCAAACCCTGGTCTCCTGCATTGCAGGGGGATTCTTTGCCATTTGAGTCACCAGGGAAGCTCAATACTGTATATACATCTGCCAAATTCAGAGTTAAATTGAAGAAAGTAAGGAAAACCACTAGACCATTCATGTATGATCTAAATCAAATCCCTTATGATTATACAGTGGAAGTGAGAAATAGATTTAAGGGCCTAGATCTGAAAGAGTGCCTGATGAACTATGGAATGAGGTTCGTGACATTGTACAGGAGACAGGGATCAAGACCATTCCCATAGAAAAGAAATGCAAAAAAGCAAAATGGCTGTCTGGGGAGGCCTTACAAATAGCTGTGAAAAGAAGAGAAGCGAAAAGCAAAGGAGAAAAGTGCCGGGAGCCGGCATATTGCATATTGAGTGAAGATCTGTAATAGCTCAACTGGAATTCTATCACTGCCGGGAGCCAGCGTGAGGCACTCTGCCCATGACAAAGGTCATGAGGAAGGAGGCTCGGCATACGCAAAGGCGGGATCGAGCCTCAGGAGTCCCCCTGGAAATTCTCGAGCATCTACCCCCCAAACCAGAGTCTGCCTACTTTCTGCTTTGTGCTTTCACCCACACCTCTGACTTTATGGGGGGCTGTCCCCCACTACCTCTCTCTGAAAAAAGAGTTAGCTTACAGCTCCAGTTAATAATTCTTGGATGTGACAGTGTTTCAACCTACAAACTCCTTTGGAAATCCTCTAGCCTGCCTGAATGGGTTTTTCCGGCCACATGTGATTGTTCAGAGCCTCCCAACTGTGAGAGGCAGGAGATGTTCTAAACTGCCTAAACACAGATTCCTTTGAGTAGTTAAAAGATTGATTAGAAATTGTATTGGTGAAGGGTTTTTCACTTGTTGGGCCAATGTTTGCTGCTAAGTCTCCATACTCCTTACCTACTGTGTCCTTGGCAGTGTATTGATTGATATAATGGGTGTATAGAAATGTAAAATGCAGCTTTGTCCAATGCTTTTTGGAAGGCTGGTGCCTGACTTTGGAATAATCACCTTTAGAGAAAAATAAGTTTCTTAAAATGTTAACAGGCCTCCGGGCCAGAAGATGATGTCAATCACCTGAACTTTTGCATATGATAAGTTTGCAGGAAGAAAGCCTGGCTTGCTGCATGACTCTACCCCTTCCCCCATTATCCTCTATGCATAACTTAAGGTATAAAAACTACTTTGGAAAATAAAGTGCGGGCCTTGTTCACTGAAACTTGGTCTCCCCATGTCGCTCTCTCTTTCAACTTCCGGCTGAGTCTCCATCTGGAGCGCGGAACCCGCCATGCTTGCTAATTATGCCTGGGCTTCTAAGATCCGACCGGGGAGGCCTCAGTGTCTCCTCTCCTTCGGGAGAACGGAAGGACGCCTGCGGCCTACGTAAGTGGTGCAAACTTCTTGTCTTGAAGTTTTATTGGTCTCCCGCGTAAACCAAGCTACTCAGCCTCTTTTCTCCACTGAATTTTCCTACTGAGCTATCCTTATTTCAGCCGCTTTTCTCCACTGAATTTCCTCACTGAGCTATCCTCATTCTATTACTCTTTGTATCCTTAATTAAAGTGTAATTAAGCAGTTGTTTCCTGACCCTCGCCTATGCCGTCTCTCCTTCGAATACCCTGGATCAGCCGGGGCTGGTCCCCGGCAGAAAAGGAAAGATATAAACATCTGAATGCAGAGTTCCAAAGAATAGCAAGAAGAGATAAGAAAGCCTTCTTCAGTGATCAATGCAAAGAAATAGATGAAAACAACAGAATGGGAAAACTAGGGATCTCTTTAAGAAAATCAGAGATACCAAAGGAACATTTCATGCAAAGATGAGCTCAATAAAGGACAGAAATGGTATGGACCTAACAGAAGCAGAAGATATTAAGAAGAGATGGCGAGAATACACAGAAGAACTGTACAAAAAAGATCTTCACAACCCAGATAATCATGATGGTGTGATCACTGACCTAGAGCCAGACATCCTGGAATGTGAAGTCAAGTGGGCCTTAGAAAGCATCACTACGAACAAAGCTAGTGGAGGTGATGGCATTCCAGTTGAGCTATTCCAAATCCTGAAAGATGATGCTGTGAAAGTGCTGCAATCAATATGCCAGCAAATTTGGAAAACTCATCAGTGGCCACAGGACTGGAAAAGGTCAGTCTTCATTCCAACCCCAAAGAAAGGCAAAGCCAAAGAATGCTCAAACTACCGCATAATTGCACTCATCTCACACGCTAGTAAAGTAATGCTCAAAATTCTCCAAGCCAGGCTTCAGCAATATGTGAACCGTGAACTTCCTGATGTTCAAGCTGGTTTTAGAAAAGGCAGAGGAACCAGAGATCAAATGCCAACATCCTCTGGATCATGGAAAAAGCAAGAGAGTTCCAGAAAAACATCTATTTCTGCTTTATTGACTATGCCAAAGCCTTTGACTGTATGGATCACAATAAACTGTGGGAAATTCTGAAAGAGATGGGAATACCAGACCACCTGATCTGCCTCTTGAGAAATTTGTATGCAGGTCAGGAAGCAAGAGTTAGAACTTGACATGGAACAACAGACTGGTTCCAAATAGGAAAAGGAGTATGTCAAGGCTGTATATTGTCACCCTGCTTATTTAACTTATATGCAGAGTACATCATGAGAAATGCTGGACTGAAAGAAACACAAGCTGGAATCAAGATTGCCAGGAGAAATATCAATAACCTCAGATATGCAGATGACACCACCCTTATGGCAGAAAGTGAAGAGAAACTCAAAAGCCTCTTGATGAAAGTGAAAGTGGAGAGTGAAAAAGTTGGCTTAAAGCTCAACATTCAGAAAATGAAGATCATGGCATTCGGTCCCACCACTTCATGGGAAATAGATGGGGAAACAGTGGAAACAGTGTCAGACTTTATTTTTTTGGGCTCCAAAATCACTGCAGATGGTGACTGCAGCCATGAAATTAAAAGATGCTTACTCCTTGGAAGGAACGTTATGACTAACCTAGATAGCGTATTCAAAAGCAGAGACATTACTTTGCCAACAAAGGTTCATCTAGTCAAGGCTATGGTTTTTCCTGTGGTCATGTATGGATGTGAGAGTTGGACTGTGAAGAAGGCTGAATGCCAAAGAAATGATGCTTTTGAACTGTTGTGTTGGAGAATACTCTTGAGAGTCCCTTGGACTGCAAGGAGATCCAACCAGTCCATTCTGAAGGAGATCAGCCCTGGGATTTCTTTGGAAGGAATCATGCTAAAGCTGAAACTCCAGTACTTTGGCCACCTCATGTGAAGAGTTGACTCATTGGAAAAGACCCTGATGCTGGGAGGGATTGGGGGCAGGAGGAGAAGGGGACGACAGAGGATGAGATGGTTGGATGGCATCACTGACTCGATGGACGTGAGTCTGAGTGAACTCTGGGAGTTGGTGATGGACAGGGAGGCCTGGCGTGCTGCGATTCATGGGGTCGCAAAGAGTAGGACACGACTGAGCGACTGATCTGATCTGATCTGAACTGCATAAAAATCCTGTACTTGGAGATTTAGTTCAAATAACATTTATTTGATGAAAATTCCTCAGATGAATTTGATTCTGTAGGAATTAGATTCTGCTATGAATTTATTCAGAACTGAATTTGTATGAAATTCAGAATTTAATTTCTTGAATATATGCACATAAGTATCAATAGGTATTGTTCCATCCATCTATTCATCCATCCATCCATTATTGAGTACTCTTGGGATCCTGAAAGAACAAAACCAACTCCCTGACTTCAAAATCAAGCAGTTGTAGAACATTCCTGTTTTCCTAGACATGTATGGAGGAAGTTGAAGGAAATACCTGCCTTTGCTGTGAGTTTTGTATAGACACCGTTTTTGAGCTGTCCTGGCCAGTCATATATATATACATATACATATATATAGAGAAGGCAATGGCACCCGACTCCAGTAGTCTTCCCTGGAAAATCTCATGGACGGAGGAGCCTGGTAGGCTGCAGTCCATGGGGTTGCTAAGGGTCGGACACGACTGAGCGACTTCACTTTCACTTTTCACTTTCATGCATTGGAGAAGGAAATGGCAACCCATTCCAGTGTTCTTGCCTGGAGAATCCCAGGGACGGGAAGCCTGGTGGGACACTACTGAAGTGACTCAGCAGCAGCATACATATATAGCTATTATTTAATTTACCTAAACATTATCTAGCAATCATGACTGTAAATTTGATAGAGAATAAAGACATCACAGGGGTTATACACACTGTTTATTAGTAACAATCTGAAAGTTCTTGTTAGTGGAAAAACTGGCAGGGAAAAGAATTGCTTCTCACAAAGTTAATGTTTGTAGGGTGAAATCAGATCTTCAGATAAGAATGAGCTAATATGTATATCTATTTTATTGTTAATGATTTAGAATAATTATAATGTATTATTAATGTAATATTCATTGTTCTCTTTTTGAATTTTATATGACATAATTATTAGGAACATTAAAAAAGGTAAGTACTGACAATATAGCTTTTATTATAGTGCAGTAAAATAATTCTTGGTCTTTCCAGGAGGCTTACTGGTAAAGAATCCACCTGCCAATGCAGGAGATGCAGGTTTGATCCCTAAGTGGGGAAGATTACCTGGTTACCTACTCCAGTTTTCCCTTTTTTTTTTTTTTTTTTTTTTGCTCTGTTCACTTAAAAGGTTTTCTTATCTCTTCTTGCTATTCTTTGGACCTCTGCATTCAGATGATTATATCTTTCCCTTTCTCCTTTACCTTTAGCTTCTCTTTTTTTCTCAGCTATTTGTAAGGCCTCCTCAGACAACCGTTTTGTCTTGTTGCGTGTCTTTTTCTTGGGGATGGCTTGGGTACAATGTTGTGAAATCCCTTCCATAGTTCTTTAGGGACTCTGTCTATCAGATCTAATCCCTCCAATCTATTTGTCACTTCCACTGTATAATTAAAATGAATTTGATTTTGGTCATACCTGAGTGGTCTAGTGGTTTTCCCTACTTTCTTTAAGTCTGAATTTTGCAATAAGGCTCATAATCTGAGCCACAGTCAGCTCCAGGTCTTGTTTTTGCAGACTGTATAGAGCTTCTCTATTTTTGGCTGTAAAGAATATAGTCATTCTGATTTCAATATTGACCATCTGGTGATGTCCATGTGTAGAGTCATCTCTTGTGTTGTTGGAAGAGGGTGTTTGCTATGATGAGTGCATTCTCTTGGCAAAACTCTGTTAGCCTTTGCCCTGCTTCATTTTGTACTCCAAGGCCAAACTTGCCTGTTACTTCACATATCACTTGACTTCCTACTTTTATATTCTAGTCCCCTATGATGAAAAGAACATCTTTTTTTGGTGTTACTTTTAGGACGTCTTGTAGGTCTTCATAGAACTGTTCAACTTCAGCTTCTTCGACATTAGTGGTTGGGCCATAGACTTGGATTACTGTGATTTTGAATGGTTTGCCTTGAAAAGAACCGAGATCATTCTGTCATTTTTGAGATTGCATCCAAGTACTGCATTTCAGACTCTTTTGTTGAGTATGAGGGCTACTCCATTTCTTGTAAGGGATTCTTGCCCACAGTAGTAGATATAATGGTCATCAGAATTAAATTCACCCATTCACATCCATTTTAGTTCACTGATTTCTAAAATGTCAGTGTTAACTCTTGCCATCTCCTATTTGAGCACATCCAATTTGCCTTGATTCATAGTTCTTACATTTAAGGTTCCTATGCAATATTGTTCTTGACATTATCAAAAGGACAGAAACAGTAAGGACTTAACAGAAGCAGAAGAGATTAAGAAGAGGTGGCAAGAATACACAGAAGAAATGTACAAAAAAAGTCTAAATGACCTGAATAGCCACGATAGTGTAGACACTCACCTGTAGCCAGACATCCTAGAATGTGAAGTCAAGTGGGCCTTAGGAAGCATTACTATAAGCTAGTGGAGTTCTAGCTGAGCTATATCCAATATTAAAATATGATGCTGTTAAAGTGCTGCACACAACATACCAGCAAATTTGGAAAACTCAGTAGTGGCCACAGGACTGGAAAAGGTCAGTTTTCATTCCAATCCCAAAGAAGGGCAATGCCGAAGAATGTTCAAACTACCACACAATTGCACTCATTTCACATGCTAGCAAGGTAATGCTCAAAATCCTTCATGCTAGTTTTCAACAGTGAACAGAGGACTTCTAAATCTACAAGCTGGATTTAGAAAAGGCAGAGGAATGAGAAATCAAATTGCCAACATCTGTTGGATCATAGAAAAAGCAAGAGAATTCCAGTAAAGCATATACTTCTGCTTCATTGGCTACACTAAAGCCTTAGACTGTGTGGAATACAACAAACTGGAAAATTCTTCAAGAGATGGGGATACCAGATGACCTTACCTGCCTCCTGAGAAACCTGTATGCAGGCCAAGAAGAAACAGTTAGAACCAGACATGGAACAATGGAATGGTTCAAAATGGGAAAGTAGTATGTCAAGGCTGTATATTTTCACCCTGCTTATTTAACTTATATGCAGAGTATATCATGAGAGATGCCAAGCTGGATGAATCACAAGATGGAATCAAGATTGGTTGGAAAAATATCAGTAGTCTCAGATATGTAGATGACACCACCCTTATGGTAGAAAGTGAAGAGGAACTCGAGCTTCTTGATGAAGGTGAAAGAGGAGAATGAAAAAGCTGGCTAAAATTCAGCATTTAAAAAATGAAGATTACAGCAACCAGTCCCATCATCATGGCAAATAGATGGAAAAAAAATGGAAACACTGATAGACTTCCTTTTCTTGGGTTCCAAAATCACTATAAACTGTGACTGCAGCCTTGAAATTAAAACACTCTTGCTCCTTGGAAGCAAAGCTATGGCAAACCTAGACAGTGTATTAAAAAGTAGAGACATCACTTGGCCAACAAAGGTCCATCCAGTCAAGGCTATTGTTTTTCCAGTAGCCATGTACATATGTATGAGTTGGACCATAAAGAAGGCCGAGTGTTTAAGAGTTGACACAGTTCAAAAGTGAACTTTGGTGCTGGAGAAGACTCTTGAGAGTTCCTTGGACAGCAAGGAGACCAAATCAGTGAATCTTAAAGAAAATCATCCCTGAATATTCATTGGAAGGACTGATATGGAAGCTGAAGCTCCAGTACTTTGGCCACCTGATGCAAAGAGCTGACTCACTGGAAAAGACTCTGATGCTGGGAAAGATTGGGGGGTGGGAGGAGAAGGGGGAAAAAAGGATAGATGGTTGGATAGCGTCCCTGACTCATTGGACAGGAGTTTGAGCAAACTCCTGAAGATAGCGAAGGACAGGGAAGCCTGTTATGCTGTGGTCTGTGGTATAGCAAAGGGTTGGACACGACTGAGTGACTGAACCCACTCTAGTATTCTTGTCTGGGAAATTCCATGGACCAAGGAGCCTGACAATATACAGTCCTTGGGGTTGCAAAAGAATTGGACATTGACTTAGTGACTAAACAACAACAACAAAACACTTCTTGATGACATTTAAATAAAGATCAGCTTCTAAGCTGTGTTAACATGTATAGATTCTGTGAGTGGTGACTATCATTGGACTGACTGGAAGTTATCTTGGGGTTGGGGGGTATCTAGCTCTTCTCAGTGTTTTACTTATGTTGTCTCACTTAATTTTAGTATCTGTTTTTTGCACAGCTATACCTAGCATTTACAAACTGTCATTTTCTAAGGTTCATTATTTGTTACTTTAGTTCATAGGATGTAGTATGTCTGACACTAGAATCTTAGTAATAATGAACAAGTTAATGGTTGTGTCTTTGATCAGTGTTATCAGCTATGCATATGTGCAGATGATATGTTTTCAACCATGAGTTTGATTAAACTAATTAAAAATAAGCTACATAAAGAGAAAATGTGAGGTGTTATTTCTTAATGGTCCACTTTATTTTATTAACAGTTTAATGATTTGGTGTCAATTCAAGGTACAAAATAGATATCAAATGCAATAAAAAAGTCAAAATATTTTAGGCCATATTTGCACAGTAAAACTCAAGCCTGAGGTTGCATAACAGTCTTTTACTATCATCAAGATACTGTAATGAGAGAATATACTTTAGCTTCTTTTAACACAGCTGGACATTCAGCAATAAAGGCATAAATATAAAACAACATGAGGGCATTTTATTTCAGAGTTTTATTATTGGTTTCTTATATTATTTATTTATATTGCTAATCTATAATCTGAATGATATAAAATCAGTGATGAAGAAAAGAATGAAACTTATGTATAGATATGTACTCCAGATAGATTTCTTATGGGATATGGGCTTTTGCATGAAAAGTTTAACCTATTATCATTATGAATGCTATTAGCAGTTCATCATTTTCGTATTATTTAAGTATCTATTATGAAAGTATTGTAGTCTTCCTGACCCAGGGATTTAACCTGTATCTCCTGCACTGCAGGCAGATTCTTTACCAACTGAGCTACCAGGGAAGCCCTATGAAAGTATTGTAGTATCTATAATCAAAGTGTCAAGATTCAAAATGAAGAACAGGTCACAAATTTTTCAGAAATGTATGATAAAAGAAATATAATGTAAAGGTTAGAAAATCTAATCTAGGCAGTCAAAATAATTTTTGTTTTCTCAAGGTTACTAAGGAAAATGTCACTTGAATAAACTTAGAGTAGAATTATAAATTAATTTTTCAATAAATATACTCCTAATAGGGCTTCCCTGGTGGCTCAGATGATAAAGAATCCACCTGCCCATGCAGGAGACCGGGGTTTGATTCCTGGTGGGGAAGATACCCTTGAGAAGGGAATGGCAACCCACTCCAGTTTTCTTGCCTGGAGAATACTATGGACAGAGGAGCCTGGTGGCTACAGTCCATGGGGTCGCAGAATCGGATATAACAGAGCAACTAACACATACACACACTTAATATCTGATTCTCTCCCCTCAAATTTAGTTTTTAAATCTCTTAATGGGTTTCTGATATTATATGGGATAATGAACATGCTATATTATATAAAATATATAAGTATAGTATATAACATATTATAATTTATAATAAACATTAGTTTACATTATATACTATAGGCATATTATGTATAAAAGTATGTATATACTAGCCCTGCCTTATCCATAGGGTATTCTAAGACCTGTGTGTCTTAGAACCAGGCATTCAGTCAGTATATGCCTGAAACCACAGATGGTACTGAATCCTATATATACTGTTTGTTCGTTTTTTTGCTATACATACATATCTAAGATAAAGTTTAATTTATAAATTTAAGCATAGTAAGAGACTACCCAAATTGCCTGCATCACTCCTTTTGTGCTTTGAGGGCAATATTAAGTTAAATAAGTGTTACCTGCACACACACACTGGGATACTTCTAAAGCTGATCAGTTAATGGAGATGGCTGCTAAGTGACTAATGGGCAGCTAACAGGTACAGTGTGGAAATGCTGCATTAAGAGATGATTTGCATTTCTGGTGGTTCTGAGATGGAGGGCAAGAGATTTCATCACACTACTCAGAATGGCGCACAAATTAAAACGTACTAAATGCCTCTTTTTGGAATTTTTCATTTAATATTTTTGTGTCATGGTGGACCACAGGTAACCAAAACCACAGAAAGCAAAACCAAGGGTAAATAAGGAAGGAGTTCTGTGTTTGTATGTGTGTTATGTAATGGTTAGTGACTTTTTCCTAATAGGAACATCTTTGGTATTTTCTTTCTATTACCCTTCCTCTCTTGGATTTGTGAAATTCTCGCTCCATGCACAGAATTGTGCCACACATTTGAGGCTAATTCAAGGAGCAATAGATGTAAGAATAGATTGTCTACCATCTCTGGGCTTCTATTATCATTCTGAATATGTAAATAAAAACTTAAGAAAATAATTGGTAAATGATACTAGTTGTGAGTACAGATGCTTGTTTATAAGGAAGCATTAGAACCTAGAGTCCCTGATTATATCCACTCCCTGAGAAGTTTTGCCAAAATGAGGCAACTCTTCTTTGAACTGGCATGACCTTGGAAAATGATTAAATTCCATCCTAATATGAAAAGGCAAAAAAATATGACACTGAAAGATGAACTCCCCAGGTTGGTAGGTGTCCAATATGCTACTGGAGAAGAGTGGAGAAATAACTCCAAAAAGAATAAAGATGTGGAGCCAAAGTGAAAACAATGCCCAGTTGTGGATGTGACTGATGATGATGGAAGTAAAGTCTGATGCTGTAAAAAACAATATTGCATAAGAGCCTGGAATGTTAGGTCCATGACTCAAGGCAAATTGGATGTGGTCAAACAGGAGATGGCAAGAGTGAACATCGACATTTTAGAAATCAGTGAACTAAAATGGACTGGAATGGGGGAATTTAATTCAAATAACCATTATATCTAATATTGTGAGCAAGAATTCCTTAGAAGAAATGGAGTAACCCTCAAGTCAACAAAAGAGTCTGAAATGCAGTACTTGGGTGCAATTTTAAAAATGACAAATGATCTTTGTTCATTTCCAAGGCAAGCCATTCAATATCACAGCAATCCATGTCTTTGTCCCAATCACTAATGCCAAAGAAGCTGAAGTTGAACAGTTGTATAAAGACCTACATACCTTCTAGAAGTAACATCAAAAAAAGATGTCCTTTTCATCACAGGGAACTCTACATGTGGACATCGCCAGATGGTCAGTACCAAAATTAGATTGATTATATTCTTTGCAGTCAAAGATGGAGAAGCTCTATACAGTCAGCAAAAACAAGACCTGGAGCTGACTGTGGCTCAGATCATGAACTCATTACAAAATTCAGACTCAAACAGAAGAAAGTAGGGAAAACCACTAGACCATTCAGGTATGACCTAAATCAAAACCCTTACAATTATATAGTAGATGTGGCAAATAGATTCAAGAAATTAGATTTGATAGATAAAGTTCATGAAGAACTATGGACAGAGGTTCATGACATTGTACAGGAGGCAGTGATTAAGACCATCCCCAAGAAAAAGAAATCCAAAAAGGCATAATGGTGGTCTGCTGCTGCTGCTGCTAAGTCGCCTCAGTCGTGTCTGACTCTGTGCGACCCCATAGACGGCAGCCCACCAGGCTCCCCCGTCCCTGGGATTCTCTAGGCAAGAACACTGGAGTGGGTTGCCATTTCCTTCTCCAATGCATGAAAGTGAAAAGTGAAAGTGAAGTCGCTCAGTTGTGTCCAACTCTTAGCGACCCCAAGGACTGCAGCCTACCAAGCTCCTCCATCCGTGGGATTTTCCAGGCAAGAGTACTGGAGTGGGGTGCCATTGCCTTCTCCAAATGGTTGTCTGAGGAGGCCTTAAATATCTGAGAAAAGAAGAGCAGCAAAAGGCAAAGGAGAAGAAAGGAAAGATATATCCATCTGACTGCAGAGTTCCAAAAGATAGCAAGGAACAATAAGAAAGCCTTCCTAAGTGATTAATGCAAAGCAATAGAGGAAACCAATAGAATGGGAAAGACTAGAGATCTCTTCTAGTCTTTAGAGGTAGAGATACCAAGGGAACATTTCATGCAAAGATGGGCACAATAAAGGACAGAAACAGTATGGACCTGACAGAAACAGAAGATATTAGCAAGACATGGCAAGAATATACAGAAGAACTATACAAAAAAGATCGTAATGACCCAGATAACCACGATGGTGTGATCACTCACCTAGAGCCAGACATCCTGGAGTACGAAGCCAAATGGGCCTTAGGAAGCATTGCTATGGGCAAAGGTAGTGGAGCTGATGGGATTTCAGTTGAACTATTTCAAATCCTAAAAGATGATGCTGCGAAAGTGCTGCACTCAATATGCCAGCAAATTTGGAAAACTCAGCACAGGCCAATGGCTACAGGACTGGAAAAGGTCAGTTTTCATTCCAGTCCCAAAGAAAGGCAATGCCAAAGAATGTTCAAACTACTGCACAATTGTGCTTATCTCACATGTGCTAGCAAAGCAATGCTCAAAATTTTCCAAGTGAGGCTTCACCAAAACATGAATTGAGAACTTCCAGATATACAAACTGGATTTAGAAAAGTCAGAGGAACCAGAGATCAAATTGCCAACATCCGTTGGATCATAGAAAAAGCAACAGTTCCAGAAAAACTTCTACTTCTGCTTTATTGACTATGCCAAAGCCTTTGACTGTATGGATCACAACAAACTGTGGAAAATTCTTCAAGAGACAGGAATACCAGACCACCTGATCTGCCTCCTGAGAAGTCTGTACACATGTCAAGAAGCAGCAGTTAGAACCGGACATGGAGCAATGGTCTGGTTCAAAATTGGAAAAGGAGCACGTCAAGGCTGTATATGGTCACCCTGCTGTTTTAACTTATATGCATAGTACATCATGCAAAATACCAGGCTGGATTAATCATAAGCTGGGGTCAAGATTACTGGAAGAAATATCAATAACCTTAGATATGCAGATGACACCACCCTTATGGCAGAAAGGTAACGGGACCTAAAGAACATACAATGAAAGTGAAAGAGGGGAGTGAAAAAGCTGGTTTAAAACTCAACATTCAAAAAACTAAGATCATGGCATCCAGTTCCATCACTTCATGGCAAATAGATGGGGAAATAATAGAAACAGTGACAGACTTTATTTTCTTGGGCTCGAAAATCACTGCAGATGGTAACTACAGTCATGAAATTAAAAGACACTTACTCCTTGGAAGATAAGCTGTGACCAACCCAGACAGTATATTAAAAAGCAGAGACATTACTTTGCCAACAAAGGTCTGATTAGTCAAAGCTATGATTTTTCCAATAGTCATGTATAGATGTGAGAGTTGGACCATAAAGAATGCTTAGTGCTGAAGAATTGATGCTTTTGAACTGTGATGTTGGAGAAGACTCTTGAAAGTTCCTTGGACTGCAAGGAGATCAAACCATTCAATCAGAAAGGAAATCTAGGCTGAGTATTCATTGGAAGGCCTGATGCTGACGCTGAAGCCCCAATACTTTAGCCACCTGATAAGAAGAACTAATTCATTGGAAAAGACCCTGATGCTGGGAAAGATTGAAGGGAGGAGGATAAGGGGGCAACAGAGGATGAGATGGTTGGATGTCACCACGGACTTGAAGGACATGAGCTGAGCAAGTTCCCGGAGTTTGTGATGGACAGGGAAGCCTGGCATACTGCAGTCCATGGGGTTACAAATAGCCAGACATGACTGAGCAACTAAAATGAACTGAATAGAGAACTCATTAGATTTTCTTACCTTTTATTTTAATTCTTTTCTCATATGCTTTTTTATTTGCTTCAATTGCTTACAATTTAATAAAATATTTATGGCTTTTAAAAGTAAATCAAACTCTCAAAATAATATAATGGGAATCATGCTAAGTGCCTTTGGGGAGAACTAATGTATTTTTAAAGGCTTATTTGTTTATTTTAATGATTTTATAATTTTTTATTACAGGACATAAAGTTGAGGCATACTAAAGTGACAGAGTAGGACAAAGACTGTAGTTTCTTAATAAATGTACTAAGGTCTTATTGTTGACCTATAGTCACTGTCTAATATCTGAATAATACAGTTTTTCTTAGCTTCTTCTGAAGGAGAAATTAAAAATACAAATTAAATACAGAAAAATTCTAGAAAATAAGAACATTTCACATATAATTCAAATGAATTTCCAAGAACTTTGTTGAAATGTGTTGATGTAGGCAATAAAAAATAACATAATGGGATGGGATCATTCTGTCTAGGGGATGGGAATAACAGGAAAAATAAAACCATACTTTTAGCACTGAGACAACATTTCCTAGATGGTAGCCCCATGAAAGAACACTGAAGAATTTATTGAACCAGTTTGCTAATCATTATGTTGATTATTTATTTCTCACTGTGTGTTTAATGAAAAGGGAACTGTGTAGCTTATATTTGTGTCATGGTACTGGAGCTACCCTTTAGACCCTTTCTTTTTACCTGAAGACATTAGCAATATGGTTTTGACAAAAGTAAGACTTTTCTCCTAATAAATTAGATAGTTCCTGTGGGTATTTAAAGGGATTCAGAGTGCGAGAAGTTTAATAATGCAGAAGTCTTTGTATCAGAATGCTAAGTGGGTCCCTGATCACACTCGCCCCTCTTGATCCTTCGGGGCACACTTGCTTTATTGTCAGAACACACAGGTGGCTTCTGTCATAATGCATGACCATATCAGAAATGCCTGCCTAATTCAACTTTCCAGTTGAATTCCTACTTATGATCACTTAGTTAATACAGGAGGTAGATGGCTCCTAGTCACCAAAATCTGGTCAGTCTCTTGGCTCAATGATATTGTGGTCCATCCCTTCTGGACTATCCAGGTCAGAAGGTGCTTCTACCAGTTCCAGGGCTGATGTCTTATCTGTAAGGTCTCTTTCAACATTAAGATTCTGAAATTTTCTCCTCTCTGCTAATCCAAAATTGATATTTTATCTTTAAAAAAATCATGTGGGGTTGGAAAGGCCTTTTCTGGAAATAATAATATATTCCTACATCATTCTTTCAGGGATCTCTTCTCCTGTGGGCTAACTGAATTGTTGTTCATAGACTCAGTGTATCCTTAAGAGGCCTGTGGAATAATCAAGAATTTGGGAGGAAAGAAAATGATTCTTAACTTCATGGTACAGTAAATGCATTTCTAGAGACTTGGGCCTTGAATGTAGCCCTTTACAAAATCTGCTTGGGGATTTAGGGTTTTAAACTTATGCCACGAGTGATATTGATTAAGCATTTTCTGCCTTACCCATTAGCTCTCCCTTCTGCTCAGTGCTGTACTGAATTCATACTTTGTACTATGGAAATCACCGAGGCAATAAATCTAGTACTTATGACTTCAATGCATTATTGAGAAGACAGCCCAGATGGACTATGGGGAGCAAGCAGTTGTTCAAGTAATATATTTGATAATTAATAAATGTAACAAGGGAAATGAACACCAAATGAAACTAACTGATCTAATTTTTAACTAAAATGTAGCATGAAAAATCTCTGGTTTCTAATTTTTAAAAATTCTCTCTGTAGTATTGTAGAAAACCTTTTGATTCTTAAGAGTGCTGACTGCAACCTCAATTACATTATAATGGGCAAAGGATCAACATGGTCCATGTCATTTGCAATCACTTTGGGTCGGGCTTAAGCTTCTATCCAAAATGATATAAGTATTCTATTATTGAATATTAATTCGGTTTCAGGAATTGTGCTAGACACTGGTAATTCAAAGATAATTGAGGCCTGGTTCCTGTTTTCAAGAAACTCCCAGTCTCTAAGAGGCCTTCATGTTAATAAACATAAAAATGAGTAAGCTCAGCCTTTAACAGGGTTATTTATGGACCTCAGAGAAGGGCACAGTCAGCTTTGTTAGGCTAGGATCAGAAAAGGCCAAAAAGAGAAGACCTGTGAACTGAGACTTGAATGAATAAGAACTCTTAGGAAAAAAGCAGAAAGGCCATTCCAGGCAGAGGCACAGAGACCTCCCAAGGGACTGAAACTACTCAAAATGGCAGTACCAAACAATGCAGATGGAGGAGCAGAAATAAGTGTATTTCTTATAGGAAATAAGGTTATGAGAATACAGTAAAATTGAAAGTTAGAGATGATGAGGGCCTGAGGTCAGGAACCAGGTACTCCCACTGAGGATAGGGAAAAAGGGTCAATCTCCATCACTTACTAGGTGGGCATCTTGGGCAGTTAATTAATTGCCCTTAATTAACCTTTCTGAGCTACAATTTTGGTGTCTGTTAAATGGATATAATAATCCCTGCCTTAAAGTTTAGTTGTTAGCTGTGGAGATAATGCATTTGCATTTCCTGAAATAATAAGTTCTCAATAAATTAAATGGAGGATTGTAACATTTTTCCTGATTGAAACACTCCATCATATCTTCTGATCTTTTTCTGCAGAGTCCATAGCTTGTCACTCGTGTATCACCATTCAATATACAGCTGAAATGAGCTTAGAGAATTGAGCATTTTTAAATGCTCTATTAGTCATTTTCCAATAATTATTTCTGTTGCCACATTAATCTATATTTGATATGCAATTAAACTGAAGTGCTCAAATATGTATAAGCTCTATCAGAACAAGAAGGAGAGAGAAGCCTTTGCACATTA
This sequence comes from Bubalus kerabau, assembly GCF_029407905.1. Classification (NCBI taxonomy): domain Eukaryota; kingdom Metazoa; phylum Chordata; class Mammalia; order Artiodactyla; family Bovidae; genus Bubalus; species Bubalus kerabau. The sequence continues at coordinate 146,686,857 of NC_073624.1, read as the reverse complement.
TTAGAATTGTTGGCTTATTGGTGGAAAGTATCATAGTTCAAATATCAAATATTCAACTAAGTAAAAAGGACTGAGAATTCTAATTCTGGAATGGGATACTTATTTGCAGTTTAGCTTTAGGCACATCACTTCAACTTTTCTATGCATATCTATCAAACTAAATAGATTATGCCTGCTGATTAAATACCAGTGAGCAGCCTTGAGCATAAAAATGATAAATAATAAAATAATAACTTTCCTCTCTGAAGATGAAAAAATCTGTGTCAGCAAATCTATTCTGATGTCTGAACTTAATAAAATAATCAGTGGGAATTGTATACATAGTACAGCTTTAAAAAAAAATTAACATCAGTTTCATCATATGTATTCCTGACTTCCACAGTTTTGTTCCATACTTCAGTAGTTTTGTTTTAAACTATAAAGAGCAAAAAAAAAATAAAAAATAAAAAAACCTCTGTGAAGGTAGAAATTAACCTGCTGATGCTTTCTACCCTCCCTCCAAAAAAGATGCTGTAAGATAAGTGGAAAAATACAGTTTCAAAACCTAATATAGCAGAAAATGTCTCTAACCTACAAAACAACCCCCTAGTTTATATGACAGGATGATTTTTTTTTTTGTCTTGAGAGAAGGGGGCACTTTATAAAGAATTGCAAGCATTTGGGGTTGTCACTCATCTTGGATTCCTCTTGAAAATTCTTCCCTGCCTCTCTGGATCCTGTTGGGAGCTAGGTTAAATTCTACCTACTCTATGGGGAGTGGGGGTGGGGAAACACCAAAAAATATCTATAAATATCATCCTTCTCTTTGACTGTGGCAATTTTTCACTTTGCTCCTCCCCTGGTACTTCATACATGCTGCTGTGTGTTAGTTACTATTTTATCATGAGTTATATCTTATCTCCCCAGTTATATCACAGATACTTGAGAGCAATTACTTTGCTTTCTCTATTGTCTTGCCTGGTCCTGAGGAGATATTTGTCCATCTGTTGCTTTATTCAAGGCATCCCAAACCTAGATACACGAGTTTTATCTGAGATTGCACTTCTCCCAGATCTTAGATGTAGGCCCTGTTGTGTCACTGAATCCTTCTGTATCTATGGCAGAAAGTTGGCAGTAAGCTGGACCATGGACATTGGTGTTTGTGTTTATGATGGTTTCTTCAATTCCTAGGATTCTTACCTTGTTCTATAAAGCTTATGCAAGTGCTCATAAATCAACCTCGCATATATTCCCACACAAAAAATACAGCCAGACGAGCATGAGGGAAACCAAACTGGGAATGCAAATCTTGTCTCTAAAACTTATAAATATGGATTATTCCCTGTCCTCATACAATAGTATGAATTGTTGGTGACATTAAATTCATGGTGTAGGTTGTAGTTGAAGTGGATTAAGAGTGTTTTAGAAAATGTATCCCAGATTCAGAAAACTCTTAATGGGGGCCAAATTATACCACTGTTCTAATCACACAATCAAATGAAGTGCTCTACCGCATTGCATTGGCATTTTTTGGGGGGGGGGGTCTCTGCTTTTGCATTCTCACACTCTCATAATTATATTTGGCCTGCCAGCTTCACCCTGAATTTTAGGATTTCATGTCTTTTAAGAAGACATCAGCAAAAAAGATAATAAATAAACAAACCACAATAATTGCCTTGACTGTTATCCTAAATAATTTAAGAGGAGTAACATTTTGTTGGTATCTCCTTCAGCCACTTTCCTGCTGATCATTTCTTTCTTCACTTTCTTAGAAACACAAATGCATACACATAAACATTATGGCAATCATGCTTTAGGTCTTTCTATAGAAGGCAATGGCACCCCATTCAAGTACTCTTGCCTGGAAAATCCCATAGATGGAGGAGCCTGGTGGGCTGCAGTCCATGGGGTCGCTAGAGTTGGACATGACTGAGCGACTTCACTTTCACTTTTCACTTTCATGCATTGGAGGAGGAAATGGCAACCCACTCCAGTATTCTTGCCTGGAGAATCCCAGGGATCACGGAGCCTGGTGGGCTGCCGTCTATGGGGTCGCACAGAGTCGGACATGACTGAAGTGACTTAGCAGTAGCATACTGTATATTGGCCAGTTAAGTAGGTGCTGAAGCTGTAGAGTCTTGGAAAGTACACATGAATCTTTCCAGGATTTTGAGCTTCACTAAACGAAGGTCACTCTTTGTGCCTATTTGAGGGTGTTAATTGATCTAAATAAAAAGTCTATAGACGTTTTACACACACACACACACACACACACACACACACACACATCATTCAAGATACTGCTGCATGTTGTTGTTACCCCTAAGGGAAAGCTTTTAAACTGACTAAAGTTTGCTTAATTTGGATAGACTTGGTCAGAGTGTGTGGAGAAGGCAATGGCACCCCACTCCAGTACTCTTGCCTGGAAAATCCCAAGGACGGAGGAGCCTGGAGGGCTACAGTCCATGGGGTCGCTAAAAGTAGGACACGACTGAGCGACTTCACTTTCACTTTTCACTTTCATGCATTGGAGAAGGAAATGGCAACCCACTCCAGTGTTCTTGCCTGGAGAATCCCAGGGATGGCGGAGCCTGGTGGGCTGGCGTCTGTGGGGTCGCACAGAGTCGGACACGACTGAAGCAACTTAGCAGCAGCAGGTCAGAGTGTGATTGTGCTCTCTATGACCTAGTATGTTTCCTATCAACCTACAATTATCCAAGCTAACAGTTAAGCCTGAAATGGAACTTTCTAAGCTCTCGGTGAATTTTTTATTAAAAGTCACTCCTGCTCTCTTTCTCATCCTTCCCTCCATTCCTCCCCTTTATTCTTCTCTATTGAATTATTCCTTAATTCATTTCATAAACAATCATTGAATATGTATTATGTGCCAGCTACTGTCCTAAGTATTAGTGGGATGAGTAAATAGAAGCAGATATTATAGTAAGGGAATACAGAATTAAACAAATAGTCACACAAATATATCATTATAAATTTTGATATTGGTCATGGAGGAAAAGTACAGGGAACTACTCTTTGAGGGATGGACATCATGGAAAATTTCCCTAAGATAGTTTCATAGGAGTTGAGATGAGTGAAGGTAGGAGGAGGCATTTTCAGGCGGACGTAAACTGTGCAAGGGATCAGGGCAGCTTACAGGAAGGGGAGTCTGGAATGGATGGATGAGAAATTATAGGGTCAGACTAAAATGGTGATGATGGGAAGGCCTGTTTGAGATGGGTTTAAGAGGTCATCAGGGACACATTATTTGTTCCTTATAGTCCATTTTGTGATATTTTGAGGGGTTTTAAAAGGGTTTGTGTGTTAGCATAAAACAATTGAAAGCCAATGAAGAATGTTAAGTGGGAAAGTGGCATGAACTGATTTGTATTTACAAAAAGACATGTATACCTGTGGCGGATTCATTTTGATATTTGGCAAAACTAATACAATTTTGTAAAGTTTAAAAATAAAATAAATTAAAAAAAAGATAATTCTGAAGAAGAGAGATAACTAAAATCAAGAGCAGATATCTGCAAAGCTGGTAGGAGGCTACTGAAGGATCCATTAGAAAGGTGAGAAGGCAGTGTGCATGAGGCTGGTGGCCAGGAGGTAGAGAAATGTTGTCGTGTCTAGAGCATTCTGAAGAGGGACAGGATTTGGATCCTTTCTGTAGAGAAAAGGATTAGAAATTGGGAATGAGTGAGCAGACCATCTCAAGGATGTTTGGGTTTCTGGGTGTGGAAGTGTCCTGATGTGGGCATTCACTGGAACAGGACACACTGCAAGGGTGATTCACGGTGGCTTTGTCTATAAGTTTAGTGTTAGACTTAATAAAGATGTAGAGATTTTGACATAGCTTAATGAAGATGTTGGGAAGCAGCTTTGTTCAGTTCTGGAGAGAGGTCTAGGCCAGAGTCATTAACAGAACAATCAGTGGATATATTAATTCAATTTTTAAATTACAATTGGGTGTTTTTCCGAAGGTAAAAGAGATTCCTTTTAAAATATTTTTCTAGTTTATGTTGTAGCGTTATGTTATTTGTTTCCTTGCCAAAATTTACAAGTTCATTTTGATAGCACAGTTGGTAAAGAATCCGCCTGCAATGCAGGAGACCCCGATTCGATTCCTGGGTCAGGAAGATCTGCTGGACAAGGGAAAGGCTACCCACGTCAGTATTCTGGCCTGGAGAATTCCATGGACTGTATAGTCCGTGGGGTTGCAAAGAGTCAGACATGACTTAGAAACTTTTATTTTTATTTTCCTGTATTGTATTTGGATATCTGGAATTTCATTCCATCTATTTTATTATTATTATTACTCTTACTATCACCATGCTGTACCAGTTCACCAGTTATGGACCATGATATTTGGATTTTGAACATCAGACTTCTTTTCATCCTCGAATGAATCTGATTTACTTTAGAAAAATGAGGAATTTCCATCCTGGTAGAGTCCTGGAAATGAATTTTTGGAGATACATCTATGTGTTGATCTTTGTACATGTGGCTCTATAATTGTGAAGTGTGATGCAAGAGTACTTGTCTCACCTTCCCTGCACTAACCAGCAAAGTGACCTTGAGCAAGTCACTAGCAGCTCAACATGACCTCCAAGATTCATTTTGGCCTTAAGATTCTATGAATAGTTGGTATCCCTAATCCAAAGAAAATAGGGATAAGGGTGGACAAAGGCACTTACTTTAATGCTGGAGAAGTTTTAGATCCCTGGAGGAATTAAAGCTTCTGAAATTATTCAAGATATAGTAAAGGGGAAATTATAAAGCCCCCCCTCCCATCTTTCTACACATTCTGAAAAACAGTTAAATTGCTGCTAAAAATGTGAAATGGAGGTGAACAACATTTCCAGAGGCTGTAAATAGTGTTGAATTTTACTGGTAAATTCTATCATTCTTCAAAAAAATGAGAGAGAGGTTTATATAAAAATGGAGAAAAAGGAAATTGCATGTGCAGATGAAAAATACCATCTGTGCTTCTGGATCTGTTCCATGCTCTACACCTTCGGTGAAAGAAATTGTTGATTGAAAGCTCAGATTTTGCTGGCTATTTGTAAAAGCTTCCTGTGTTGCTTATCATGCATTTTAAAAATAGATGGCTTTGAATTTGTGAGTTAATTTTTGGCCCTGTTTGCTAAGGCCTCCTAACTCAGGAAGTATGCTTTTAGTAAAGTCACAATTCAATTCATATTCAACTCAATTAATAGTAACGAGCACTTATAAGGTGCCAGCAACATATCAGGTTCTCTGTGTTAGCTCAGACTTCCCAATATTTATAATAGCTTCCTTTGCCTCCTATTGGCAGTTTGGGCCCATTTAATTTCCTGAACTGGAGAGTTTCATCTGTATCTTACTTAGAGAAAATATTAAACATTGGCAACACTTCAAGTGTGCAGTCTCATAACATTAGAAAAATTTGTCTTAAATGTCTTCGGCTTCCCTTTCCAGGTCTCTTTCCCATCTTAATAATGGCAGATGTCAAACCTGTGCCCGGGCTCAAGTCATTTCTGCTCTCATTTACTCCTTACTGTGAATTTAAATAAAACTGGCACCTTTCTCTCAGGTGAATTATTTCCATAATCTCATCTGTAATTGTGGAATGAAATACTCTGTCCTGTTTTAAATTTTAGATCATTACTATTCCTACTTACTGGTAAAGGGGGCTTTGAGATTTGAGGTTTTTTTCAAATTTAAGATTTTTGGCCATTATATTTCACTTTAAACTCCCTCAGTTAAGAACATTCTAAATGGCATTTATATAGAGAAATTCTTAGAAGCAACCCCAAACAGCCAAATTTATATCCCTCTTCTCTAAACCAGAGTAACCGCAAATGAATCTTTGAATTGTTCAGGCAACAGCAGCTCTGGGAAAACAAACATATTATTAGAAGCTCAAAGTAACCACCTCAGGTACTTAAAGAGAGGAGATCAACTACACAGACATTTGCTTAATATCTAAGAGGGAGGTAGGGAAGCTGCATACTTTTAGAATTAAACTGTCATAAAATTATGACCATTTTAATGGGTAGCTTGATTCTTAAATGTGAAATAGAGATACAGAAATATGTATATACTGAAATCCTGTTTATCTCCCTTCTCTAAAACCTTAGTGATATTAAGATATGTATTTTGTGGTTCTATATTCGTGTCTTTAGCTAGTATTAGGAGAGAACTTACTAGACATATTTATCTTTGAATAATTGAATTGTTTGTGTTTTTAGAAGGTCATTCTATCTAAATTTTTATGGTAAACTTTAAAAGTGTTTATTTGCCATTATTTGGATAATTCAATAGATTGAATATAGCCATGTAATAAATATCTGTCTAAACCAAGAAACTCTCTACCATTAATTACATTAAAAAAAAAGTTTTATCTTATATTGAAGTATAGTTGATGTAGTGGTGTTAGTTTCAGGTGTCCAGTAGAATGATTCAGTTAGACATACATGTGTATCTATTCTTTTTACCATTAACTATATTTTTGACATTGGGCAAAATCCTCTGAGTTAACTCACCTATAAAATGTGATTGAACTATAAGAATGAATGGAGGTAGCCTGGGGAAAAGAGGCTTTAAAAAGAATAAAGTATGCTTTTTAAAATTTATTTTTAATTGGCAGATAATTGCTTTACAATATTGTGTTGGCTTCTGATATCAACAATGTGAACCAGCCATAAGTATATTTATGTCCCTCCCTCTTGAACCCCCCCCTCCCCGAACCCCATCCCATCTCTCTAGGTTGTCACTGAGCACCAGGTTGAGCTGCCTGTGTTATACAGCACTTCCTGATAGCTATCTGTTTTACATATGGCAGTGTTTGTGTTTCATTGCTACTCTATCAGTTGGTCCCACCCTCTTCTTCCCAAGCTGTGTCCAAAGTCTATTCTCTGTCTCTATTCGTGCCCTGCAAATAGGTTCATCAGTACCATTTTTCTGGATTCCATATATATACATTAATATACAAAATTTGTTTTTCTGTTTCTGACTTCAATCTGTATAACAGGCTCTAGATTCATCCACCTCACTAGAAATGACTCAAATGCATTCCTTTTTATGGCTGTGTAATATTCCGTTGTATATATGTACCACACTGCTTTAACCATTCATCCTCCGATGGACATCTAGGTTGCTTCCATGTCCTAGCTATTATAAATGGTGTGGCTGTGGCTATGAACATTGGGGTACATGTGTCTTATAATATGTTTTTTGTTTAGCATTTTTCATGAGCTTTTATTCATTTTGGAAGCTTTCATCCCATTTTTTCTGTCACTGTTTTGTGTAATTTTTTCTGTCTTTATGTTATTTTTTTGCTCTTATTCATGTGATTTTAAAAAGAGCTTATTAGATAATTTTTTATAACTATATTAATCATTATATGATTCTTTTTTCCTTCATTGCATTTAATGACAACATCTAGTATATTTGTTCAGATTTGTTTATACTGACAATCTGGAGTGTTCCCTGAAGATGATGACCAGGAAGGCAAAGGATTTAAGCATTAAAAAAAAGTTTAGAATTTATTGGTACTTAGTGTAAAGAGAGAAGTATTTAAAGGAGACAATTCTTCAAAAAGATGAAGAAATATATGAAGATAAAATATTTCTTTGTTGAACCAGGTTTCAAAATTAAGACAGAGTAGAAAATGAAGGAGAGTCAATTTTGTCTCATTATAAGGAGTTTTGAAAACCAGTTAGAGCCATTAAAATGTAATTGCTTTCTCATTTCCAGGTATTTTATTACAGACTAGTTTTTCTTTTATAATGCATGCTGCTGCTGCTAAGTCGCTTCAATTGTGTCCAACTCCGTGCGACTCCATAGATGTAAGCCCACCAGGCTCCCCCGTTCCTGGGATTCTCCAGGCAAGAACACTGGAGTGGGTTGCCATTTCCTTCTCCAATGCATGAAAGTGAAAAGTGAAAATGAAAGGGAAGTCGCTCAGTTGTATCTGACTCTTAGTGACCCCATAGACTGCAGCCCACCAGGCTTCTCCGTCCATGGGATTTTCCAGGCAAGAGTACTGGAGTGCGGTGCCATTGCCTTCTCACAAACCAAATAAATTAGCTATACTTCCTAGAGCTGAAGCTTCCCTGGTGGCTCAAACAGTAAAGCATCTGCCTACAATGTGGGAGACCCAGGTTCGATCCCTGGGTCAGGAAGATTCTGTGGAGAAGGAAATGAAAACCCACTCCAGTATTCTTGCCTGGAAAATTCCATGGATGGAGGAGCCTGGTGGGCTACAGTCCTTGGGGTCACAAAGAGTCGGACGTGACTGAACAACTTCACTTTCACTTTTCACTTTTCCTAGAGCTGAAGCAACAAGGATTAAACAAACTAAAATTTGAGGGAGGAAAATCATTCTAAGATGGGCTGCTGACTCATATTTTTATCCTGAAGCATTTGCTATTTCATAGTGTGGCCAAGGAATTGGGTGAGGCCCAGGCAAAAGGCGTCTTCTGGGAGTAAGAAAGGCCAGAGAAACTTTCAGTGATTGTACAAGGCTGAGATGACAAATTGGAAATTTGAGGGATCTAAAACACATAGCCAGCTTTCTCCACAGGGTTTGCTGTGTTCTGAGGCCACATAAGAAGCAGGGGAGCTAGAATAAAGGCTTCTGAAAGACAGAGTGAAAGCTTCCATAGACTTTTGATATTTAGGAAATATTCTAGTGGGAGGGAGATGCTAAACTCAAACACAAGGCTAAACACTTCTTGAAGACACTTGCCAAATTTTTTAGTTGTTTGTGTGAAAGTTAAAGTGTTAGTCACTCAGTCCTTTCTGACTCTTTGAGATCCCATGGACTGTAGTCCACCAGCTGCCTCTGTCCATGAGAGTCTCTAGGCAAGAATACTGGAGTGGCTTGCCATTCCCTTCTCCAGGGGATCTTCCCAATATAGGGATCAAACCTGGGTCTCCTGCATTGCAAGCAGGTTATTTAGTTGTTTGGGCCTGAATGAGAGAGTCAATTCCTAGGCAGGTTGATAAGAAGTCTGGGGTCCCTGAGGAGGAGAAAGGGGTCTGGGGCTCTCAAGGAGGACATAGGGGTCTGGAATTCCCAAGGAGGAGGAAAGGACAAACATTTTTTTTTCCTACATTCCTTAGTAAGGATTATATAACAATAACGTATCCTGCTTGAGGACAGGTTTCTCCTTCCTGAAAACCTTTGGACTAATCCTGTTATCTTAAAATGCATATTATGGGAGTGGGTCTGGTAGGATCTTTACAACCTTGAGGCATTCTTTTGATTTATTGTAATAACTAATTAAAAAAGTATAACTCCCTTGCTAACACTAGTGAGGGGGGGCACTCTCTGTCCCCCTTCTGATGTCTATGTCAGAAGCTTTCTCTGTCCCTTTTTCACTTCAAAAAAACTCTGCTACACAAAAGCTCTTGAGTGATCAAGCCTGTTCCCTGGTCCCAAAGCTAAATCTTCTTCTTCAGAGATCACAAATCCAACATACATTCACCATAAGCTATCATGAGGAAATAAGCTGAAAACTTCTGACAAAGTACTTGTGTCCTCTCAGAGCTGAGAAGATAAATATCTATCAGGTTCTCAGTCAAAATCCAGGGAGTGCCATGGCTCATAAATAGAAATAAACAAGTGACAAATCTTACCAGCAGTCAAAGAAAAAGGACTCATTACCTCAAAGAGCAAAATAGTTTGAGAATGAAGAGAAGATAGTGGATACATAGAATGTAGAGTGTTGAGAGCAAAGAACTGCCAGCTTACAAACTTTTATAACAAAAGTCCTTCAAAAATAAAGTAACAAAGATGTTTTCTGACCAAAATGTTCAACCAAAACTACACAAACAAAATAAAAATGGAGAGAATTCATTACTATCATGCCTGTGCTAAAAGGAATACTAAAGTGAATTTCTATAAGTGGAAGAATGACCGTAAGTGGAGCAATGGAGATATCAGAGCAATTGAGGAACACTGGAACTTGTAATTAGATGTGAAACATAGATGATCATGAATTATGTTAAACAATAAGATGAATGCTTTATGGAATTTAAAATACAGATAGAGCAATAGTGACAGTAGTAACACAAAATGCAAGAAGGCGTAAGTGGGCTTAGAAATTTCTATGATTTAACAATATAGATGATAAAAGTAATAACTGTATTATATTGATCTAACCCAAAAATGAATGACATAATTCTCCATGTAAAACCTAAAAGAATAAAGTGTAAATAAAATGTTAATAGAAATAAGGGTAATGATATAAATTTGATTGATACAAAGAAGGTAAGGAATGAGAAGGGCTTCCCAGGTAGCACAATGGTAAAAAATTCTGCCTGCCAATACAAGAAACACAGACGACATGGGTTCATCCTTGGATTGGGAAGATTCCTTGGACAACCCAATATTCTTGCCTGGAAAACTACATGGACAGAGGAGCCTGGTGAGCTACGGTCCATGGGGTCACAAAGAGTTGGACGTGATTGAGCAATCGGGAACACACACACACACACACACACATACACACACAAGTAATGAGAATGAAGGGAACACAGTCGAAGGGATAATTAGAATGGAAGGAAATAGAGGCAAACAGAAGAAAGTCTTATGTCTTGGAGTAGGGAAGGATTTCTTAATTAAAACACAAAGCAATAAACTTTAAAGAAAATAATGTATACATTGGCTTAAAGTTAATAACTGTTTTTCATCAGAGCACACTATTAAGAACATGAAAAGACATTCATAGAGTGGGATAGGGTATTCTTAATACATGTATCTGACAAATGACTCATACCTGGATTACATAAAGAACTCCTACAAATAAGAAAGAGAAATAGTCCAATGATAAATGAATAAAAGTCTCAGGCCCTTCATATAATAGTATATCCAAATAGTCAAATATGTGAAAAGTTAAAGAAGGAATGATGCTAAAGCTGAAACTCCAGTACTTTGGCCACCTCATGCGAAGAGTTGACTCATTGGAAAAGAAGACTCTGATGCTGGGAGGGATTGGGGGCAGGAGGCGAAGGGAACGACAGAGGATGAGATGGCTGGATGGCATCACTGACTCGATGGACGTGAGTCTGAGTGAACTCTGGGAGTTGGTGATGGACAGGGAGGCCTGGCGTGCTGTGATTCATGGGGTCGCAAAGAGTCAGACATGACTGAGCGACTGAACTGAATACAACATATTCATTAGAATGACTAATATGAAAAAGGTAGACAATATTATATGTGTTGGACAAGGATGTAGAGTAACTGAAATTCTCATGATCTACTGGTGTATGTCTTATTGAAACAAGTTCTTTGGAAGCATTTTGGCAGCATCTGCAATGTATATTCTGTGACTCAGCAATTCTATTTCCAGGTTTACATGTAAGAGAAATATGTATATAAGTTAACCAAAAAACATGTAGTAGAGTGTTCATAGCAGGCTTTTTTCTAATAGTGTGCCAAAGAAATGCCTGTCAATAGAACAATAAATAAATTGGCATATTAACATCATGAAATATTTTAGTTATGAGACTGAATGAATATTATCACATATAACAATATGAATGAAACTAATAAACATAATGTTGAATGAAAGAGACTAGATGCAACAAAATATAAACTGAATGGTTCTATTTATAGACAGTTCAATACCAAGGAGGCTTAATCTACATATTTAAAAGTCAAGATATTGGTTGCTCTTATTTTGTTCCTTTTAGCAAATTGAGCTAAAAGATAAAAATGTGCATATAACGGTGATTGTGAGAAAAATGTCTTTAAGAATAGGAAAAAGATAAATTGCTTACTGTTAGTGTGGGTGGGGGATGGTTGTGCACTTCCATATGCTTATTATATCTACTTCTTCATTTAGATATTGCTTACATAGGCATATTCAGTTTATGAGTATTCAGCATCACTTTGTGTGTCTTTTTCTATATATATCTTACACTTCAAGAGCAAGTATGATGAAATATCTTTTGAGTTAATCAGCTTTGTATTCCCGGAAATATTCACACAGAGAGGTTGGACCCCATTATCTGTAAGGGAAGCTTTGGAAATGATTTCTGCATTAGGGTTGAAGGAAATGTACCAGGTGCTTTCTCCAAATCTTTTAAATTCTGAGATTATTTTATTCTTTAAAAGTGTATACATTCACCACCGTCTACAGCTTTTTCTTCTTTTTAATAATCAATTTGAGACCATAGCCTACTCTCTCTGTTTCCTGTTTACCTCCTACTCCTTCTTCAACTCATACCATTTTTCAATTACTGACCTCTCAATGGCCAAATCTAATGGCATATTTTATTATTTTTCTGATATATTTGGGTAATTTGCTGGTGAGGTATCATTTAAATTCTCTCAACTTAGCTTTCCCAATATCACTCTCTTCTTGTTCTCCTATTGTCTCTTATTTTCCACTCAGTTTTGAAATAGTAGGATGTGCTAAAGTTCTATTCCTAATCTGCTTTTCAGGCTATAAAATTCTTTGTATGGTTATAACCACTCCTAAGACCTCACTCACTGTTCACCCGTGACTGCCTTTCAAATCCATGCCTCTAAACTCAGTTATCCATCCAAGACTTATGTATTCAATTGCTTAATGGACAAATCCACCTGTATGTTCCCAGCTTTACCTGTACAAGACTGAATTCCTATTTCTTCCCCAAACTTGGTCTTCTTTTATCATTCTCTTTACCTAGAAATAATAGCACCATCTCTGTTTTATGCAGACTCAACACAATTGTGGATTCTCTAATTTCCTCTCCTTCCATTATCTTGTGTCTAATCAATTACCAGATCCAATAATTCCTTTAAGAAAATGTGGTTAAAAACACTTACTATGATATCTACCCTCCTAACAAAATTTTAGGTGTAATACAGTATTGTTGACTATAGGTACAAAGTTGTATAGCAGCAGATCTCTAGAATTTAATCATCTTGCATAACTGAAACTATATTGATTGAATAGTAATGCTCTATTTACCTTCCCCCAATCCTTCTTATTTTGCATATTCTTCTCTCCTTTAACCATTTCTCATCACTTCAGCTTAGTTTTCTTTGGCAGTCATTAAGTTTTCTAAATAGTCTCCCCAAAAGATATGTTTTCTAATTTCATACTCAGCCAATTTATTCTGCACAATGGTCAGCATCGGTTTCTCTTAGTAGGATGTTCTTTCCTTAGTTCTTGATTTAGTGAACACTTACTCAGTTGAGATTTGGTTCAAATGCTATTTTCTCTATGAAGCCCGAACTGACCTTTACCCAACCTCTCAGGTAAAATGGACAATCCTTCCTTTGTGTACCTACTGCAACCCTGTATGTTTTCAGTCAAGAATTTATCATATTTCATTTCACTTATTTGTGATCCTAGCAGCGTGTTTTATATATCCTATTACATCTAACACACAAACGTGCCAAGGTTGAATGAATAAAACAATTTGAATTGATGACTACATGAATGAATGAGTAGGAGAACTCAGCTTAGTCTAAATCTGTGTTTTCTCATTTTGAATCACTCAGTGCTTCTTAACATACTTACTCCTGGTCTTTACCATGGACATTCCTTAGGAAAAAAGCTGAAAGATTCTTTATATCAGGTTAGTTTGGGAAACATTGATCTAAATTATTTTATGAACTTATTTACTCAAAATAAAATTAAACTTATTTCCAGCAGTAAGCATTTTTGTGCACATGTTTCTAACCTGAGATCTGTCAAAATGTGTTGACTGATTACTGGTTCTGAAATGAATTATAGAAGTGTTGTTACAGGAAACAAGCAATTTTCTTTGACGTATTACATAAGGAGTAAAATGAATATGTGCAAATGATTTGGGGAGTTATCAAGTTTTTAGTGTATGGTATTTTGGCTCAATAAATATTAAATAGGTGGTATTAAATCAAAATTAAATTAAAATTACCTATTCATTTATCATAAAATAGTTCTAATACCACACACACAAATATATAAATAGACATATACTTAATTGTTTTTTACTTCTGTGGTATACTGTTTAATATAGTTTGTGAAAATTAATTGTCATGCTTGTGCTGTATCTAGTCTTTATCCACGGTTCATGAATGTATAATGGTTTTCTGGGAAAAATAAGCACTGAGATCATAAAAATATATTCAAAGCATCTTCTTTCAGAAGTGGTTGCTATTCAGGGGCACCTAATCACCTATGCAAAGAAAAATGTCACCCTGGTAAATTAAGGGACAGGATTCGTTTTAAAGAGAGGGTTTGTTATTTAGCCAGGGAAGAGAAAGCTATGGACTTTTTCAAACGTGTTACCTGAGGGATTATGAGTAATAAACATGGGAAGAAAAATCTATATTTGAAGTAATAGATTTGGTTTTCATGATAAGAAGTATTTCTCAATAGAAAAGGATGGGAAATGCCATTGTTAGGTTAAGTTTGGTTTCAGAGAGTGTTCACATAGGAATTTTTAGAATGTGTATTTTATACATGCCTTTGAGATATTTGAATGTGGATCCATCTGAGTTCAGTAGAGTAAATCAAAAGACTTCTATGAAAAAAATCTCCTTATGTATTCTATTACAGTCTTTAGAAAATAAACCTTGCTCTTTAGACACAAATACATGAGAACTAAATTATATAATTAAAATACCACAAATGATATTGTCTTATGCTGTTGCTTTGTATTCTTAGGATATCACTGGTAGACCAAAAGTATGTCCTATCTATGCTTCCTGATTCAGTGACATTAATTTTTCCAGATATCATTTTGTCTTTATGCAGAACTTGATCCTGCTTATGTAGTGTTGTCACTTATTGCTATCAGCAATCTTGTTTGGGTAATTTTTTTTTAAATTCTAATTTTCTGAGTGAGGAACTGGTTTGTTATATATAATGTGACTTCTTCACATTATGCAACAGATCAGTAGAACTCTTAAAACTCTCACTTAAAGAAAATTTACATGGGAAACTCCTAGTAGACTGAATTAATTTTTTCCCATAAAGTTATTCCATAATGCAATAACAAACAAAGAGACCTACCTTTATCAGTATAATAGAGATCTTTTATGTAGCATTAGTCATCATTTGTGCCACACTATAGCTGAGTTGAACTTCCTGTTCAGCTCTTGTCCAGCCTACAAGCTTTTGGTTATGAAGTTCTTGGTTCCTAAAATATAAAATCTTCTATCCAAAGCCATTCTTCACTTGTCTAAATCTTAGTTTAGGTTATAGCTCAGTGTCACATTAAAAAGGCTTATCTTCTCTGACCAAAGAAATCTTGGCCATACCCAAACAGCCATATTACTTTACTATTATCCTTCATTTTAAAATTAAAGACAGGTTTTCTATACTATAATATCATATATGGATAGTATTAATATTATATATTTATAATATTATAAATATAATATACACACACATACATATATCTTACCAGGTGGCACAGTGGTAAAGAATCTGCCTGCCGATGCAGTAGACACAGGAGATGTGGGTTCAAATCCTGCGTTGGGAAGATCCCCTGGAGTAAGAAATGGTAACCCACTCCAGTATTCCTGCATGGAATAGTCCATGTACAGAGGAGCCTGGCAGGCTACAGTCCATGGGGTCACAAAGAGTCAGACATGACTAAGCGACTGAGCATATGTATACAGATGGTAAGCTAGAGGAAGTTTATCTAAGTGCTACAATAACATATAATATTATAATTCACATACAAAGTCTTTCCAGAATGAGAAACAAAGAGTAGAAGGCAGAAAGACAAAAAGGATTATGTTTGCTTAATAAATATTCAAGATGAGAAAACCATATTCATTTTTAAAAATTATTATTTAATGATTTGAGATTTCAAGGTAACTGCAGATATTTTAAGTCTAGACTTGATATTTTGGAGTTTTTAAAGGATACTTAATACGATTTGACTTTTGCTTCTTTGTTTTGGTTTTGGTTAAGAAATGCATGGCTAACTCTGTATTTTAGAGAATGTGTGCTTTCAGCAAGAGCAGCAGTGACTGTAGGTAAAGGAATGATTGTGATGAGAAAGATCCTAAGTCAGTCCCCTCATGACACCCCAGGATGATTGAGAAAAGGGAAAGTGTTCTACAAATCCTGAAGATCCTCACAGACCATTAGTTCTCTAAAGCAAGGGATTATTATACCTAATGATATTTTGTCAAAACCTAGCTATAAGAGTTGATATCAGTATTCTTGATCTTCTGTGACAGTAGGTTTTTTCCCAGCTTTTATGAGGTATGAATGACAAATTTTTGTATATCCCATGTTGTTCAATGTCATTTTTAAAGATATGCAAAGTAATGATTATATATAGTGAAATGCTTATCATAATCAAATTAATTAACATAATTACCTTTCACATAATTACCTTCTTTTTTGTAATGAGAACACTTAATACTACTCTCTTAGCAAATATCACATATACAATACAGTATTATTAACTATAATTACCATAATGTATATTATATATCCAGAACTTCTTTCTTTTGACACTTGTTTTCTATATTCCTATTTTACCTACATGAAGTGAAAGGCACTCAGTTGTGTCTGACTCTTTGTGACCCCATGGACTATACAGTCCATGGAATTCTCCAGGCTTAAATATTGGAAGGGTAGCCTTTCCCTTCTCCAGGGGAATCTTCCCAACCAAGGGATTGAACCCAGGTCTCCCGCATTGCAGGGGGATTCTTTACTGGCTGAGCCACAGGGAAAGCCCAAGAATTCTGGAGTGGGTAGCCTATCCCTATTCCAGTGGATCTTCCCAACCCAGGAATCAAACCAGGGTCTCCTGCATTGCAGGAGGATTCTTTACTGAGCTATCAGGAAGCCCTGTTTCATCTAAGGTACTACTAAATTATATAAGTTGTACATGTGAAATCCAAAACCACCGTCCCTAGTTGGTAAGAGGCTTTCCACTTTGTCGTCCCAAGATGTACCAACTTTGCCTTATGGCTCAGCTATTTTCTAGAACCTTGATGTCATCTTCATTTAGCTACTGAATGGGGAAAAGGCTTGGAAAACCTGATATGGGAAATTTTTATGGACAAAGACCAAGAGTATCCCCCATCATTTCCTTCATGCTCCATTGGTTAGAATATAATCATATGGTCATTTCTAACTGGTAGAGAACACAGAAATATAAACTTTCTGTGAGCCCAGAAAGAAGATGAAACAGATTTTGTAAGGTGCTAGCTAGTTTATGCCATAATACATTTTCAGTATTTTCTTTTTTTCTACCACAAGATTGAAATAACTTACACCTATAAAGGGTTGAGAAAATAATTGGTGCTGTTATACATAGTTTTATTGATTATGAGGCCCCCTCATTTTCATGAGGTCTTTTATTCTGATCACAACTCTAAGAAGATAGACATTATTAGCCTTGATTTTTAGATGATGAAACAGAAATTCGTAGAAGTCAAATGAGTTGCCCAAAGTCATAGAGCAAGTATATGGTCAACGTGGGATTGGAAACTATGTTTCCTGATATGCCTCTGCTACCTTTTCCTTTCAGAGGAAAAAACAATTATATTTTCCCAGGTGTGAGAGGGAATAGTAGGGCCTTGAACCTTGTACCTTTTGACATGGGATCATGGGCATTGCTCTGCTTTTTGGATGTCACATGTACACTTATGGTTTATGAGATTTGCTATGTAGGGCCATAGATGCTGGTGGCATCTAAGGATGAGAACAGTATATATAGCTCCTTTGCAACTCCAAGAAGTGTCTGAATAGTTGAAGTTCTTTTCTTTATTGAAAGTCCTTCCTACCTCACATAATTTTCAGATAGCTGAAAATTACTTGTGAATATGCATGTATGAATTTCTCAGAGAATTCATTCTGCCCTCTGACTTAGAAGAAACTACCTCATCTTATATATACGAAATAGAAATGAGATTGGAATAATTATCATCTTCCATACTTAATCCAAGAATATCATATACTCAGATTCAAATAAGCGTCTCAAACACAACTCATTCTAACTGAATTCTAACTGATTCTCCATGTAACTTAGAAAGCAAAACAATCCTTAAGAAATACATTTGCTTTGGCTTCTGCGAATAACATTATTGGCATGCACAGAAATTAAAATACAAACTGTTGAGTAAGGAGAACAAGACAAAATTACTTTGTTCTAATTATGGATGCTATAGAGAATTACTATCAATAAAGCTTATGCATTTAATTGTATGCAAAAATGCTGAGTAATAACTGAGGGATTGTAAATGATAAAAAATTAAATATGAACTTAAAATCCTTCAGTTCTCTTAAAAATAATTTATTCTGGATCTCATAAGTTCATAAAAATTCCTTAGAGTTTGGTAATTTCAATTACACTGGTACCAGCAATAAATATGCTCTACATATTTATTTATGAGATTTGAAGAAACAGTCACTTTAGAAAATGAAATTAAACCTAACTGGAATGTTAATATGTAGTATAACTTTGGACACAAGACCGATTCAGCAACCCAACATTTCAGAGATTATACAATACAATTATAATGAAATGTATGGAATTTGAACAATTTAGATATCAGGATGATGCAAAGAAAAATTAGTTATACATACTCATGGAATAAAAGTTGATAGATTAACAAATGTGGGAAGATGACTCAAAAGCTGAAAACAAGAGTTATTAAATGAAAGGTTAAAATATGAGATATATTGTATCTGATTTTGCTAATGAATGCACACATACTGCCATGTGACACTCGAGTTCCATCCAGATGTATGTGTTCTTTTTGGTATGTTGGTGTGTTATATGTGTGTGTGTGTGTGTTGTGTGTGTGCGCATGTACACATACAGAGTATAGATGGGCACATAAATATATCATTAGGTCGATTCCCTTCTGGAGAAGTCTGGGGTGTTAGATTGATTACTAGCATGATCCTTCTAGAACTTTCTTTTTAAAGACCCTGGAGAATTCAACATCTTAGAGATCTAGCCTAAGCATCCTCTCAATAAAAATTTCTAGTGACATAGATGATATAAGATTTTATATATAATACAGGTCAACCTTACTTGGTTCATGTAAGTTATATGTGTGACTTTAGATAATGATGCTTGAATAATTATTCTTAAAAGAGTCCTGGTTACTGGGTAAAGCCACGTTATATGCATTATCTAAAACTAAGGCAGATATTCATTAGTCACAATTCTTTCCATGATGTAATTTATATCGCCCTGGCAGTGATAGTTTACCCTCCCTCTAAATATGGAGGAGTCCTTATTACTTGCCTATTTCTGCTTCTCTACTGGAACTTAAGACTATTCATACTCTTTTTTTTTTTAATTTTATTTTATTTTTAAACTTTACATAATTGTATTAATTTACTCATACTCTTTTCTTAACAAATTTAGTTCCTTGATTGAAATCCCTAACTTTTCCAAATCTTCAGTGTTTACTATATACTGCTTTATCTAGTTAGATAGTCAGTTTTTTCCCATTTTACCTGATTATTCTAATTACCCCAAATCATTTAATGTATTGGGTTGGCCAAAGAGTTTATTTGGGTTTTTCCACATGTATTCTTATAGCTGACTCACATTGTTGTACAGCAGAAACCAATACAATGTTGTAAAGCAATTATCCTTCAGTTAAAGAAAAGAAATGAGCAAGTGGGCACACAGGCTTCTATGTCAAGAAAGGAAACTTTGTGGGAATACATGATTGGATGTGCATTTTATTATTAAAATATACATGAAAATGAAAAAAAAAGAGCTTACAGAAAAATTTGAATGAATCTTTTGGTCAACCCAATAACAAGTGGGAACTGTGATGCTGTTTATCGTTCAGTTGCTCAGTCATGTGTGACTCTTTGCGACCCCATGGACTATAGCACGCCAGACTTCCCTGTCCTTCACTATCTCCCAGAATTTGCTCAAACTCATGTCCATCGACTGGGTGATGCCATCCAACCATCTCATCCTCTGTCACCCCCTTCTGCTTATGCCCTCAATCTATCCCAGCATCAGGGTCTTTTCCAATGAGTCAGGTAGCTAAAGTTTCGGCGTTTCAGCTTTCAGCTTCGGTCCTTCCAATGAATATTCAGGGTTGATTTCCTTTAGGATTGACTAGTTTGATCTTGGACATATAACTGGCATCAGATTTATTAGAAAGCACTTTTTACTGTGCATTGCTGTATGCTGTCTCAGGCATCCACATTTTTTACTGCCCTCCATTAAGACTTTGATACAATAAGTCTCCCTGATAGTCCTAGATAGCATATTAAAAAGCAGAGACATTACTTTGCCAACAAAGGTCTGTCTAGTCAAAGCTATGGTATTTCCAGTAGTTATGTATGGATATGGGACTGGACTATAAAGGAAGCTGAGCACCTAAGAATTGATGCTTTTGAACTGTGGTGTTGGAGAAGACTCTTGAGAGTCCCTTGGACTGCAAGGAGATCAAACCAGTCCATCCTAAAGGAAATAAGTCCTGAATATTCATGAAAGGACTGATGCTGAAACTGAAACTCTAGTACTTTGGCCACCTGATGTGAAGAACTGACTCATTGGAAAAGACCCTGATGCTGGGTAAGATTGAAGGCAGGAGAAGAAGGGGACAATAGAAGATGAGATGGTTGAGTGGCATCACCACTTGAAGGACATGAGTTTGAGCAAGCTCCAAGAGTTGGTGATGGACTGGGAAGCCTGCATGCTGCAGTCCGTGGGATTGCAAAGAATCGGACATGACTGCCTGAACTGAACTGATAGTCTGATAATGAGTCCTTATTGGACATACTGCATTGGTCAGGATTTGGTTAGGAACAAAGAAACCACTCTTGATTTTCCAAGCCAGAAGTAATTAATTCCAGAAAATTAGATGCTTACATACTACTGGAAAACCTAGGAGACTATGGTTAGATAATTCCCATTACCTCCCAGCAGATGAAAAAGTTGGAAAAATTGGGGAAATTGATGCTAATCTTGGCTACCTAGGCACTCAAGCTGCTGACTTTCACAATGGCTGAAGACTATGCTAACTTTATGTCTGACACATGCTTCCCTGTGATTGTTGGAAGAGAATGATAATTTTTTTCTTTTCTGTTTTCCACATCTCTTACAAGTGCATGTCATTAGCATAATCTAGTGTGGACTCCCCCTGGCAAGAAATTCTGGAAGTGTAGCTTCCAGGCAATGCAGGGAAAAGTATAAAAAGCTACAGAGATGACCCCAAATTGATGAGACAATTAAAATGTTGGCATTCTCCTGAGTTTGTCTAAATGCCCTCTCCTGTGTGTGTTAGTTGCTCAGTCATGTCCAGCTCATTGCAACTCCATGGACTGTAGCCCTCCAGGCTTCTCTGTCCATGGAATTCTCCAGGCAAGAATACTGGAGTGGGTTGCCATTCCCTTCTCCAGAGGAACTTCCCAACCCAGGGATCAAACCCTGGTCTCCTGCATTGCAGGCAGATTCTTTACTGTTTAAGCTACAAGGAATTCTGCCTTCCCCTACCTTTTTATATTTGGTGTTCTCAACTTGCCTGCCTTAATATTCTATATGTACACACACACACACAGAGTTTGTAAACATAAGTAATGGATGGAAAAATACCTAGGAAAGAAGATATAAATATTTTAAAAATTAATCATCTGTATATTTATAAGATAACACAAAAACATGAGTCAGTCTGTCATTGATATTTAGCATCACTAATTTGAAACCTAAGCAGATTATCCCTTTGAGGAATAGCACTACTAGTGTGTGTACTTGGTGAGTAATTTTAGTAAGTTATTTTTCTTATAGGAAGTGATATACTACTATATTGTAAGTTACAACAAAGAACATAGGCTTCATATCAGACTGGATGTGGTTTACTACTTGTTCAACTTTAAATGAATGGGCTTTACTTTCCTTATCTGTAAAATGGAGATAATAATATCCAGATATCTCAAACTTTTTATGCTGTTGAATGAGATAATGTATATAAAAAAGGTCACCATTAATGGATTCTCAAATACATTATTCCCTTTCTTTTCCTCATCTCTCCAATATTCTTTCTAAGAACGGAACTATGGTTTAGAGAAGCAGGTAGAAAATCTGGGAGTTGATATTTCCTAAAGATTTTTTTTACAACAAATAAGCTGTCTTATATTTTTTCTAAGACCATGTGCCAATTCTTTAAAACCTTACATGGATCTGGAATATCATTGCCCAATGAATGGTCCTTATTAGTAATCTTAAATATTTTCTCTCACACCTGGCTTCTCTGCTAAACAGGAATCTGTTTGCAATGAAGTTGTTTTTTCCAATTAAGGTTTAAGTGAAAATTCATCAAAAGTCTTAGGAACAAAGATATGTGCAGGAATATGCACACAGCTACTTAGATATTTATCCTGCATCAGCTCTATTGTGTTGGCCAGATGTGAAGGCAGTAAAAGAAATCTATTCTATTGAAACTTCCTTGTCTCTTTTGCTGAAACACTACAGTATTAAACATGGTTGGCTTTCCTGGTATCGTATCCTTGTATTTATCATTTTGATATGCAAATTAAGGGGCTAAGGTAATGCAGGCACTATTCCCAGGGGTGGTGTAGAAAAGAGGTGAGTTCTATGAGCTGAATTATTTGGGGGAGAACCAGGAGAATGGACAGATAAAAACTCAGGACAGAGAGAGTCAACAGTAAAGGAATGTTGGTGACATATGAAAATTAACTTGCTGATGAATCAGCCTTGTTTGTTTTTTAACGAGTAGAGTCATCATTTAGATTTAACATCCGCAGAGCAGTATGTGGTTGTGATCACTCAGGGAAGTGAAGGAAGATGATTAGCACTTAGAGAGGCTAAAGGTAAAATGCTTCTGTTCTGGCTTAGCTTCTCTGAACCTCA
The DNA here is from genome assembly GCF_029407905.1 of Bubalus kerabau. Classification (NCBI taxonomy): domain Eukaryota; kingdom Metazoa; phylum Chordata; class Mammalia; order Artiodactyla; family Bovidae; genus Bubalus; species Bubalus kerabau. The sequence continues at coordinate 146,664,087 of NC_073624.1, read as the reverse complement.
GGAGAAATTCAAGTGCCAGGTACCCTAGAGAAAGTATGATAATTCTCTCAAAGCTTTATCTTACTTTTACCCTACTACACCTCTGCAAATCATTTACTTGTTGGCCTTAGTTTTTCACTGATTTAATAGACACAATGAGTTTTTCTTTCAGGTAGATTCAAATAAAGTTTCTTTGATTCTCAAGTTAGGTTCAGGTAAGTCTCTGAGGTTACCGTGACAGTTCAGGGCACCTTTTTCTTCCTTTTCATGTGTACTAGTCAAGATAGGCTAAGCTATCAAGAAATAAAAATTTTACTATCAATAATAATCAAATAATATCAATAATCAATAATCAAATACTATCAAGAAATAAAAATTAGGGTTCAGTGGCTTAATACAATGAAAGTTTATTTCTTATTAATTGTGTGTGCGTGTGTGTGTGTGTGTATCTTCCCCTTTGTGAAACTTAGTTGTGAAGAGTTGTTCCATAGTCACTCAGGAACCTAGGCTGATAGATACACTTTAGAATTTGTAGCTACAACATCTTGATTGATGGCTAGATTCCCTACTGGCCTTGGGATCAGAAGAGAAAGACTGGCACTGTGGCAGGGGAAGAGAAACTGGCCAAGTACACGTGGACTTTTTGCTGCCTTAACTTAGAAGTGGCATTGTTTCCTTCTACAGGCAGCCGTTGGCTAGAACTTGTCACCTGGCACTGCCTAACTGCAAGGGCAGGCTTCCCTGGTGGCTCAGATGGTAAAGAATCCGCCTGCACTGTGGGAGACCTGGGTTCGATCCCTGGGTTGGAAAGATCCCCTGGAGGAGGGCATGATAACTTGCTCCAGTATTCCTGCCTGGAGAATCTCCATGGACAGAGGAGCCTGGCAAGCTACAGTCCATGGGTTGCAAAGAGTCAAACACAGCTGACCAACTAAGCACAGCACACAGCACAGCAAATGCAAGGTCACTGGAAATGTGGAAGACCAAGTGTCGTATTTGGCAAGCATGTGATTTCTGCCACATTTGGAAAATTTTCCTTTTCTTCACATGTTCTAGGGCATAAATTAAACTGCTATAAAAGTGCTTCAAAACTGGAAAATATCTGCATATATAATAGCACACTGTTTGCCTTTTTAGTTATTTGGCAATTGATTGTGTACAATTACATAAACTTTTAAAACGATTTTTATTAATGCTAATTTTATCTGCCCCAACAAAATTATAATCTTAGGAAACAGAAACAGCATCATCTATTTTTTAATATCCTTCAGTTCAGTTCAGTCGCTCAGTCGTGTCCGACTCTCTGAGACCCCATGAACTGCAGCACTCCAGGCCTCCCTGTCCATCACTAACTTCCGGAGTCCACCCAAACCCATGTCTATCGAGTCGGTGATGCCATCCAACCATCTCATCCTCTGTTGTCCCCTTCTCCTCCTGCCTTCAATCTTTCCCAGCATCAGGGTCTTTTCAAATGAATCAGCTCTTTGCATCAGGTGGCCAAAGTATTGGAGTTTCAGCTTCAGCATCAGTCCTTCCAATGAACACCCAGGACTTATCTCCTTTAGAATGGACTGGTTGGATCTCCTTCCAGTCCAAGGGACTCTCAAGAGTCTTCTCCAGCACCACAGTTCAAAAGCATCAATTCTTTGACACTCAGCTTTCTTTACGGTCCAAATCTTACATCCATACATGACCACTGGAAAAACCTAGCCTTGACTAGACGGACCTTTGTTGGCAAAGTAATGTCTCTGCTTTTTAATATGCTGTCTAGGTTAGTCATAACTTTCTTTCCAAGGAGTGTCTTAATTTCATGGTTGCAATCACCAACTGCAGTGTTTTTAATATTCTTATAGTACCGAAATTATCTGAATATCTTAATTGTAAAACAACTGATAAAGACACGTATGCTAGTGCATATACAATTATATGTTAGTATAAATGTAAAGTCATAGCCCCTTACTTCTGAGAAGATTATATTGATAGACTGAAAAGTTCCTAGTCTGTTTTCAGGTTTTCTCCATTTTTATTCCTCAGCCTTGAAGACAAGTGAGGAATTTGAAAGAAACCTTTTCTTAACCATTGGAAGACAGATTTATTTTTTCTAAAGCAGGAAAGTTTGACTACCCCACCTTAAAAGAAAATAATTTAAAAATCCTTCAAGACTTTCTCCAATTGGCACCAAGTATACTATTTCTTGAATCTTCCCTGGTGGCTTAGACGGTAAAATGTCTGTCTACAATGAGGGAGACCTGGGTCCGATCCTGGGTCGGGAAGATTCCCTGGAGAAGGAAGCAGCAACCCACTCTAGTACTCTTGCCTAGAAAATCCCATGGACGGAGGAGCTCGGTGCAGGCTACTGTCCATAGGGTCGCAAAGAGTCGGGCACGACTGAGCCACTTCACTTCACATACTATTTCTTTGATCATACCCATTCTTATTAAAAACCTTCTCATGAGCCAATTTCACATAACCTTAAGCCTAAATTCTTTCTTGCCATCAAGATTCTCTTTCAATCTGCTTAGACTCTAAATATCCCTTCTAGTTTTTTGCAATTAATCAATATTTCTCAATCCTTTATATCCTCTCCATTTTCTTATACCTGATTGATTTCAAAACATTATTTTATTCTTGCTCTGCAGAAATAGCCATCACTACCATCTTATAAACTCTTTTCACTATTTAATATTGTGTCATTTCATTTAGATCATTGATAATCAAGATTCCATGCATTCTTGTAAAATGATGATCCATTTCATTTATCTTATAAACAACTACAATGTAAGTAACTTGAGGGCAGAGTGAATTTTTTCCCAGCATTCTAAAATCTGTATGTTACATTGCCTTGTCATTCAAATTCTTAAATTAGACTGAATGGAAACCAAGATAATTATAACTAAAAGATTAGATTCTCAAGACTAAGTAGACTCATTTGTGTATGCTGATGATATTTATCCATCTTTCATGAGAAATGTCCTCCTCTCAGCTGGTAGTATTAGCAGAATTTAAAGACTGAAGGAAGATGAACAAATATTTTAATCATGATAAAAATAATTCTGTGCTTTTGTGTAATGATTTATCATCTACAAAGTTTTTGACATAGCCCTAGCAGATAGGCAGGCCTGGTAATACTATCTTCACAGACATAGAAACTGATCACATGTCTAAGAATCATTGGTGTTTTCTGGTTTGTAGACACACTGTGAAGCAAACATTTTCTCTCTAGTCATGATTCTTCAGATACACAACATGTGACCCTTGCAAAAAAGGAACTAGGAACATTATTTGGATCAGTTTGCACCTCTTGAAAAAAGACTATAGTCATCCTTCATGTTTGTGTACTGGCATATTTTCTAAACTTAGAGAAGGTATTCTCTGTGTTCCCAGACTCAGTAAAAAGAAAGCTTTGCAGGACAATGAAAGCTAAAGATGATACCCTATGAGTATTTAGTTCAGAGAATATATAAGCCTGTTGGTTACTCAATTCTGAATATAGTGGAGACATAGACAAATATATTTATTTTAAAATGTTGTAATTTATTTCAGATGCTGTTTACTGCTTATTTACAGCTGTTGTTTGAAAGTAGCAAGTCTGAGCTAGAAATAGTACCTGTGGTTGGAATTAAAAAAAAAGAAAGGGTAAAGAATTACAGACTTTTCTGGTTAAACCAGTGTGATAGATAAAGAAAAGATATGATAGCTGATAGACATCTAGAAACAACGTTTCTTGTGAAAATGATGCAATGGATAAAGATTGAACGTAGTGTCTTCACAATCCCAGAAACCTTTGTAAGATGCTGCAGTGTAGTCACAGGGGATAATTTATGAGAAGCTATGACTAGAAATCTAATCACAAAATAATTTACCAAAAGTATAGAAACCTGTAATTAGAGGCATAAAAGGTATTACTGCATTGGATGTAATAGTTAAGCAATTTTGGCTCATGAGAAATGATTCATTGGAAGGACATTGACAGGGCCTTAGGTACATCATGGTTTCCTGGGTTTGTGCAGAATGTGACAAGTGTTGGGTGGTCACTTTTCCTGCTGACAACTTATAATTCTGCAGTTAGAAAGTGATAGCTTTGGTGTTAGCATCACTTTTTTTGGAGTCCTTGTTGTGAGAACCGTTTAGTAAGGGTAGGGAATGAACTCAAACACATTGACTTGAATTTGGTGGTTAATTCCCTAAAAGGATGGTAGAAGAGCTTGAAATAGTGTAAAAGGACTAACATCTGGGAGAAGAATGAAACAAAGGATGGGAGAGAAAGATAAAAGGAAGCTGAGTGGATGGTGGTAGAGCAGTGATGAGAACAGGGCGGAGGACCCAGTTCAGTAACTTATGAACTCTACTGGTGGCACACCTGGAAGTAAGTCAAACTCGTGTTGCTGGGTTACAGTTGTTTGCTATTTAAAGACAGTGTTTAGATCCATTAACTTTTCTAACCAGTTATCAGACTAGCAAAAAAGCCAATCCAGCAGGAAGCAGAGTTGATCATGTTAGTGCTTAGTAACTATGACTGATTAGAGCATTTAATTAAGCTGTCAAGAAAGGGGAAATCATGCTCAGTCAGTTTTTACTCTTTTGTACCCAGGAAGATGAGCAAACTCATTTTCTGCCAGGCAGGCACATGATCCTTCCTTTCTCATTTGATACTGGTATGACCTCATGTGCACTTTCCTGAGGCGATCCAGATTATACAAGTAAATGACGTGCTTTGCCCTTTGCTTCATCCTGCTCTGGTGATTTTATTCGTGTCTTAGTCATCTGGCATATAAAATATTTGAATCTGCTACTTTAAGCATGCCCTATTGCCACTGTCACTCACCATTTATAATTATTATTATTTTCATTGTTAATGCTAGTTCTTATTTTAATAAGTACCAACAATGACACTAATCAGGCTAATCATATTATTGTTATATCCTGAAATGGTAGTGAACATTTATTATTGTTAAAAATAATGGATATTATGTATTATGTGGGATGGAAACCTTATATATATTCTCACATTCAATCCTATGAAAACCCAGCAAGATGGGTTTATTGAAACTGTTGTCAAGATGGAAAATGTGAAGCAGAGAAGATTTAAATAAATGTATGGTTTCACACAGCTAGTCAGTGTTGACGCTAGGATGTGGACCTGCATGCTAAGTCATTTCAGTCATGACCAACTCTGTGTGATCCCATGGACTGTAGCCTGCCAGGATCCTCTGTCCATGGGATTCTCCAGGCAAGAATATTGGAGGGGGTTGCCATGCTCTCTTGCAGAGAATCTTTCTGACCTAGGAATTGAACCCACCTCACTAAGCTAAATACAGGTTTGCAATTATTGGTTATTTAGCTAGGATATAGCTAAGTACTAGCTTATGTAGCCTGGACTTAATACATGTGTTTGTGTGTGTGTGTGTGTTTACTGACTTCAAATAGCTGTATAACTTTGTTTGCAGAAAATGGCTTCATAATAAACATGTAGCCAAGGACAATCTTATAACATTTTACTATGAACTAGTTGCACAGCAGGAAAATGTAGTTTCTATATTCAGTCCCTACAGAATTTCAAGGCAGAATCAATGAGTTGAGAATGGGGCACCCTTCAGTACAAAGTGTCCTCTAGACTAGAAGAATCATTCTGGGTCCAACTAGTACAATGTCTTTTAGCATCAAGTGAATGAATGCGTTGGTGTTTGTTTCATGTTCTTTATATACTCTGGCCTATAGGCAGGTATTTTGACCACAAGAACTTGAGCTTTTTTGAACTCAAGGCTTTATGAATAAAATGTAGACAACACTAAACATGTGTGCGTGCTCAGTTGAGGCTGACTCTTTGTGAGACTAAGGACTGTGGCCTGCCAGGCACCTCTGTCATGGGATTCTCCAGGCAAGAATACTGCAGGGGGTTGCTATGCCCTCCTCCAGGAGGTTTTCCCCACCCACGGATGAAACCTGCATTTCCTGCTGAGCCACTGGGAAAGCCCCAGACAGAGCTCTATTGTCTAGCTATATGGAAAGTGTAATGGTTAACCATTGTTTATTTGTTTCTTCATTAATCCATTTGGTTAGGTATGGTTGTTGAAAATTATATTTACTGAAAGTTATTGGATATTATTACTGCTGTTTTTTGGGTAAAGGGTTGTTGATTTTACACTTATTTTCCTTTCATCAATTAATTTGGAATATCCTTATTGTCATCCTTAATTTTGTGATGCTCTAGAAAGTGGTTGAGTGTCCTTCAAACCTGTAGTTGTAGAAATGATTACTAGATACAGTGTTCAGAGATATAGATCAGGAGTTTCTGGTTTCATGGGACCTGAAGCTTATGCAATTTGGAGGACCTTCATGAATAAAAGGATTTTTCTGCATCTTTTGAGATGATCATGTTTTTTTTTCTTCAGTTTGTTAATTTGGTATATCATGTTGGTTGATTTGCAGATATTGAAAAATCCTTGCATCCCTGGAATAAATGCCACCTGGTCATGGTGTATGATCTTTTTAATGTATCATTGGTGTCAGTCTGCTAGTATTTTGTTGAGGACTTTTGCTGGCCACTGATTTTCTCTTTTCATGATATCTTTGGTTTTGATATCAGGGTGATAGTGGCCTCATAGAATGAATTTAGGAGTGTTCCTTCCACAATTTTTTTTGGAATAGTTTTAGAAGAATAGCTGTTAACTCTTCTCTAAGTATTTGTTAGAATTCACCCATGAAGCCTTCTGATCCTTTGACTTTTGTTTGTTGGGAGTCTTAAAATCACTAATTCAGTTTCAGTAGTACTGGTAATTGATTTGTTCATATTTTCTATTTCTTCCTTGTTTAGTCTTAGGACCTTGTATCTTTCTAAGACTTGAATTCTTCCATTCCTTCAATTCACATTTTACTTTACAAATGGCTGCACAATTTTAGGAATTTTTTTTTTTAACCACCAATTGGCATGCATGGTCTTATTGGGTCATTATTTATATCTTTGTAATAAATTATAAATGTATTATTTCTGATAATTTAACAATTTTTATATTGTAATTTTTCATTTGTGGAATAACCTCCTAATAAATTATTCTTTTGATTCATTGTTGCATTCTGTTATTTTTGTTTGTTCTTTGTTTTGGTATTAGAATGATCTGGGATTCATAAAAAAAGAATATAAAATTGTGAACAATTTTAATGAAAAAATTAGTTACAAAATGAATGCTAGGAATATTACTGGAACCTATTCCTACATTATGAAGAGTAGCAATAACTAACTATGCACAGATATTACTGCAAACCACAAAAATATACACCTCTAACCAAAAAGGAAGTCCCAGAGATATTCCATTTAACCAGGCCCCAGTGGGCCTACAAGCATTCCAATGCTTTCTAACAGGCAGGAGAATAGAAATCATTCTTCTAAAAGGTCCGGTTAACACCAGTGGGAGTGCTAACACATGTCTATACATATATCCTGAAGCTAGATCAATTGAATAATTTTGTATAAAGAAAGGCATATTTGGTTATGTTATAAAATGTAGCTTTATACTTATGGCTCATGTTAGAAAGGGTGAATTCTGTGGTAATTTTGAAGAAAAGTAAATTCTTATTGCTAAACCTATTGAACTAATATTTGTGAGCATGCACATATACATAATATTGTTATTCTCATAATTTTATTATTGGATTATAAATAAAATGAACTTATTGAAAAGTAACTTAAGTAAGCTTCTTACTTAAAAAGTTAAGAAATAAGTTTGATTTTGTTAAGGAACATTGTATAAGCTTATGGAGTTTGGCAACTGTTAATAGTATGTTATATTGAAGTACTGTTATTTTCATATGTTGGAGCAACTTTCTTTCCCGTTATCAGAAAATTTAGGGTGAAAAAACTATAGTCAAAGTAAAATGCTTTACAAAACTGTACTCAGCAGAGTGGTTTTACTTTTCAAAATGTTAATCTTTTTAAAGATATTTGTTCATTTTACCTGTAGTGTTTAGTAAGACACGAATCTTTTCTCAAAAGAAAATAAATTTACAGTTTGACCATTTTCTGGCCGGTGTATCATTCCCAATCTGAGTGTCACTTTTCCATAAACATTTTAAGCTTGACTTCAATTAAGCATGTTTTCTTAATATGGAGACTTTAAAATAAGTATTTTAGTTCCTTAGAATTGGTATAAGACATTTTATCTTGAATTAAAAATTGTATACTAACTATATTTTATGGCTACCATTAAGGTTCAGATAATCGACTCGTGCTATCAGCTCTATGCATGGAAGATGATATTTATTTTGCTGTCAGTAAGCTAATTTTTAATTTTCTTAGAGGAGATAAAAACATCATATTGTTCTGTCGAATATTTTACAAGCAGTCTTCCATCTGCATCTCAGCAGTATAATACACATATATGGTGGAGGTGAGGTGAGACTATAGTAGTATACTCATGAGAAAATATATTATTATCAGTGTAAATAGAACATGAAAGTATTCATCCATGACAATAATCCCCTACCAATAACTAAATCCAGATTCATGATGGAATACAGAACAACCATTTATGAAGTAGTTTGTCATTAGGGATATGGTAGTTGTTTGGGAAATTTAAGGTGTCCCTGATATTTTTATGGCTTTTAAAAACCTTTCCTTCTCTGCTCAGTGTTAGCTCTGAGGGCTGAAATTCCCAGGCCTCACTCCTACAAAAATACCAGCAAATTCTTACAAAGAATAAAGCTCATGATATGTGATATGCCATCTATCTTTTCTGAAGCATTGTCTGCCTTCAGAATATTGTACTGATTAAATTTTGTGTCATGTTAAATTTTTATTGCTTAGAAATTTTCTGTAACATCCTTGCCTGCTCACAGCATTGCTTCTGTTTCTTCTTTGCTGTCTTCCTTTTCATTATCTTAGTCCTTTTACTCAAAACAATACCTACCTCTTTGTTTTCTTAATTATTTCTTTGTACTGGGAACTGTGAAATATTCTTTAATATATCTCTCTCCAGCCTTGCTTTCTGTATCTAGTAATGGCGCCATTCTCTTTTTAATCTCCATCTGCAAAGCTTTCGCTTTATTAGATTTATTCCAACAACATGGTAACCTGATAGGGAACTATGAGCAATTCTCATCCCTAAACTCATGAAGGCACCTGTGGTGGGAAAAGAACTGACTTATGTTCCACGCTGGGTGCCACCCTCTATGTAGAAAGTTGAGACTCGAAGGGCCTATTTCAAAAATATACAAGAACAAAGGGGTGAAGCTGGAATTTGGACTCAGGACTTCCTGGTTCTGAAACACAACTTTCCCCTATATTTTTACTGCCTCTATTAATATTTGATATTATATTATTTAAAAATGGGGATATCCTGGTTGGTTAATCTCTGTATAAAAAGTCAATTATGTTTTAGTTCTTAACTGAAATTTAAAAAAAAATCATCTCCAAAAATATTAGCACCATAAATTATTATTTAAACAAAGGATATTTGCCTATATAGTAGATTTTAGCATTATAGTGAGGGTTATTTGAAACATTCCCAAAAGTTCCTAGAAAGTTGCAGCAGATCTCTAGGGAAATATTGGGCTCTCTACTAAACAACTACTGAAATGTAGTATCAGTGAACAGTTCAGGCTTCTAGGTTGGCATCATTAAGAGAGATAAGATTGTTTTCAAAGCCATTTGGAGTATTGATAAGTACTTTAAACAGCAAGAACTATGAATGGTGCCAGATATTATTCATAATGCCTCTCCCATTTGTCACATTTTTTCCTATCTCCAACCATTTGAGAATATTGCATCTTACCCAACCTGTAAGGAAGAGTAGTAAGAAAGGAGTCTATCATATAAATGTTGCCCTTTTCTATTAAAATTATGAAGCATTAGTAGTCAAGCATTCACATTTTTAAAGTTCAGTCAGATCAGTTCAGTCATCAGTCGTGTCTGACTCTTTGTGACACCATGAATCGCAGCACGCCAGGCCTCCCTGTCCATCACCAACTCCCAGAGTCCACCCAAACCTATGTCCATTGAGTTGGTGATGGCATCCAATCATCTCATCCTCTGTCGTCCCCTTCTCCTCCTGCCCTCAATCTTTCCCAGCATCAGGGTCTTTTCCAATGAGTCAGTTCTTCGCATCAGGTGGCCAAAGTATTGGAGTTTCAGCTTCAACATCAGTCTCTCCAATGAACACCCAGGACTGATCTCTTTTAGGATGGACTGGTTGTATCTCCTTGCAGTCCAAGGGACCCTCAAGAGTCTTCCCAAACACCACAGTTCAAAAGCATCAATTCTTCAGTGCTCAGCTTTCTTTATAGTCCAACTCTCACATCCACACATGACTACTGGAAAAACCATAGCCTCGACTAGACGGACCTTTGTTGACAAAGTAATGTCTCTGCTTTTTAATATGCTGTCTAGGTTGGTCATAACTTTCCTGCCAAGGAGTAAGCGTCTTTTAATTTCATGGCTGCAATCACATCTGCAGTGATTTTGGAGCCCCCCAAAATAAAGTCAGCCACTGTTTCCCCATCTATTTCCCCTGAAGTGATGGGACCAGATGCCATGATCTTCGTTTTCTGAATTTGAATTCTAAGTCAACATTTGCACTCTCCTCTTTAACTTTCATCAAGAGGCTCCTTAGTTCTTCTTCACTTTCTGCCATAAGGGTGGTGTCATCTGCATATCTGAGGTTATTAATATTTCTCCAGGCAATCTTGATTCCAGCTTGTGCTTCTTCCAGCCTAGTGTTTCTCATGATGTATTCTGCATATAAGTTAAATAAGCAGGGTGACAATATACAGCCTTGATGTACTCCTTTTCCTATTGGAACCAGTCTGTTGTTCCATGTCCAGTTCTAACTGTTGCTTCCTGACCTACATAGAGGTTTCTCAAGAGGCAGTTCAGGTGGTCTGGTAATCCCATCTCTTTCAGAAATTTCACACTTTACTGTGATCCACACAGTCAAAGGCTTTGGCATAGTCAATAAAGCAGAAATAGATGTTTTTTATGGAACTCTTGCTTTTTTGATGATCCAGAGGATGCTGACAATTTGATCTCTGGTTCCTCTGCCTTTTCTAAATCCAGCTGGAACATCTGGAATTCACAGTTCACATATTGCTGAAGCCTGGCTTGAAGAAATTTGAGCATTACTTTACTAGTGTGTGAGATGAGTGCAATTGTGTGGTAGTTTGAGCATTCTTTGGCATTGCCTTTCTTTGGGATTGGGAATTAAATCTGACCTTTTCCAATCCTGTGGCTACTGGTGAGTTTTCCAAATTTGCTGGCATATTGAGTGCAGCACTTTCACAGCATCATCTTTCAGGATTTGGAATAGCTCAACTGGAATTCCATCACCTCCACTAGCTTTGTTCCTAGTGATGCTTCCTAAGGCCCACTTGACTTCACATTCCAGGATGTCTGGCTCTAGGTCAGTGATCACACCATCATGGTTATCTGGGTCATTAAGATTTTTTTTGTACAATTCTTCTATGTATTCTTGCCACCTCTTCTTAATATCTTCTGCTTCTGTTAGGACCATACCATTTCTGTCCTTTATTGAGCCCATCTTTGCATGAAATGTTCCCTTGGTATCTCTAATTTTCATAAAGATATCTCTAGTCTCTCCCATTCTGTTGTTTCCCTCTATTTCTTTGCATTGATCACTGAGGAAGGCTTTCTTATCTCTCCTTGCTATTCTTTGGAACTCTGCGTTCAAAGGGGTATATCTTTCCTTTTCTCCTTTGCTTTTCGCTTCTCTTCTTTTCACAGCTATTTGTAAGGCCTCCTTAGACAGCCATTTTACTCTTTTACATTTCTTTTTCTTGTGGATGGTCTTGATCCCTGTCTCCTGTACCATGTCATGAACCTCCATCCATAGTTCTTCAGGCACTCTGTCTATCAGATCTAGTCCCTTAAATCTATTTCTCACTTCCACCGTATAACCGTTAGGGATTTGACTTAGGTCATACCTGAATGGTCTAGTAGTTTTAGCCACTTTCTTCAATTTAATCTGAATTTGGCAATAAGGAGGTCATGATCTGAGCCACAGTCAGCTCCTGGTCTTGTTTTTGCTGACTGTATAGAGCTTCTCCATCTTTGGCTGCAAAGAATATAATCAATCTGATTTCAGTGTTGGCCATCTGGTGATGTCCATATATAGAGTCTTCTCTTGTGTTGTTGGAAGAGGGTGTTTGCTATGACCAGTGCATTCTCTTGGCAAAACTCTATTAGCCTTTGCCCTGCTTCATTCCGTATTGCAAGGCCAAATTTGCCTGTTACTCCAGGTGTTTCTTGATTTCCTATTTTGCATTCCAGTCCCCTATAAGGAAAAGGACATCTTTTTTGGGTGTTAGTTCTAACAGGTCTTGTAGGTCTTCATAGAACTGTTCAACTTTAGTTTCTTTAGTATTTTGGGTCAGGGCATAGACTTGGATTACTGTGATACTGAATGATTTGCCTGGGAAATGAACAGAGATCATTCTGTCATTTTTGAGATTGCATCCAAGTACCACATTTCGGACTCTTTTATTGATTATAATGGCTAGTCCATTTTTTTCTCAGGGATTCCTGCCCACAGTAGTAGATATAATGGTCATCTGAGTTAAATTTATCCAATCCAGTCCATTTTAGTTTGCTGATTCCTAGAATGTCGTTGTTCATTCTTGCCATCTCCTGTTTGACCACTTCCAATTTGCCTTGTTTCATGGACCTAACATTCCAGGTTCCTGTGCAATATTGCTCTTTAGAGAATCTGACCTTGCTTCTATCACCAGTCACATCCACAGCTGGGTGTTGTTTTGCTTTGGCTCCATCTCCTCATTCTTTCTGGAGTTATTTCTCCACTGATCTCCAGTAGCATATTGGGCACCTACCGACCTGGGGAGTTCATCTTTCAGTGTCCTATCTTTTTGCCTTTTCATACTGTTCATGGGGTTCTCAAGGCAAGAATACTGAAGTGGTTTGCCATTCCCTTCTCCAGTGGACCACATTCTGTCAGACCTCTCCACCATGACCCGTCCGTTTTGGGTGGCCCCACATGGCATGGCTTGGTTTCATTGAGTTAGACAAGGCTGTGGTCCATGTGATCAGATTGGCTAGTTGTCTGTGATTGTGGTTTCAGTCTATCTGCACTCTGATGCCCTCTCTCAGTGCCTACCATCTTACTTGGGTTAAAGTTACAATTGTTAGCCTCCTACTTGTATAATCTTGGGGGAACTCATGCTATAATTGGAGAAGGCAATGGCAACCCACTCCAGTACTCTTGCCTGGCAAATCCCAAGGATGGAGGAGCCTGGTGGGCTGCAGTCCATGGGATCGCATAGAGTCGGACACGACTGAAGCAACTTAGCAGCAGCTGCAGCATGCTCTAATAAGGCATTAGACCAGAGATTGAAGAAGCTCAGATTGACCTGGTGGATCAGTCATGTGATTCTGCAATCACTTAGCTTTGCATAATAAAAGAGTTTCAATTAAAAACCCTATGTTTAATGCTTTTGTTAAATTTTAATACTTTTATTCTATATATTCATTCCTTCTGTCTTGCAATAAATTTTTATGCCTCAAGTTTGTACAAATTTTTATTATTGGGATTTATCCTCTTTATTAACAAAGTTGCTGTTATAACCAGGAAGTGATGACTGATCCTGACTCCTAACTTCTTATGTGAGTATGTAGATTTACAAAGGAGCTGTGGATACCTTACTACTTACTTTTGAAGCTGTAAATATTAAGTGTTTAAAATCTACTAAAAGGAACAAAATTATGGACAATGATCAATTAATTATTTTATAAATATTCAATATATAGGTCACATAGGAGAGAGAGTTAATATTTCTCAGATGTGTCATTAAGTAAGTTTAGTTAAATTCTCATTGATTTTGTATTTGTCTGTGCTCTTAGAGGACAATTATCTAGTTCTTCAGCAATACTGAGTGGTAATGTTTCCAGGGAACATAAAAGGTGCTTAAGATGTAAATAAATGAAATTATGCTGCTTGTATTATAGATAATGAAGGAAATATTTTTAGTACTAGCTCTATTTTAAGCTCTTTCAAATGATATGCATATAGATACTGACTGATGAGCACCCTGGTGAATATAATCTAAAATTCTTCACATTTGACTTTGAATCCATTGTGGTAATTTTCTCCAAGGTTGCCAAATAGTAGGAAAATCTGGAGACAACTTAAAAAATTCAAATTCCTTTTATCATCATTATGTCTCTCCTCAGATCAATGAGATGAGATTTTTTCCACAGATATCCTATGTATTTGTATGGTTTTAGGATCAACATATTAGGGAAATAGTGCATCATAGTATTTAAGCACTTTTCTTCTTTCCTTTTTGTACTAAAGTTAATTGTGTCAAAGTTGAAGAAACCTCAGTATTCTAAGAGATTGTTGGTTTTCAGAAAATAGAATATTATGATAAAGAAGTTATATTATTGCTATAAAACCTTATTACAAACTTCTGTTTTAGAGAATGACATATCTATAACATTTTATATGTGTCCTAGAATTTATTTCTATTCCTCATCTTTATTGTTATTTTTCCTTGTACCTTAACACATAATCAAGTATATGCAACTTAAGTACAGTTAATATCCTACTGAGATGAATTGTTTGCCATGTTAGGTGAGCCAGAGGAATTTGTTATTTCAATTGTATCATACTTTATATATATATATATATATATCACTTAGAACTAAAATCAACATTTGAAAAAAATAAAAATCAAAAATATGAGAATTGTTTGCAGACTTTGTTTTTATATAGCAGCAAAACTTGTTTTCTAGCATGCTGCACCATCACTTGTAAAAACTTGAAAAATGTATCAGATGCATTTGTTTGAACTTTATTACAATAATCAGTTTGGGAGTTTTGATGCATAATGTATGACAGTATATGCTGTTTAAAAGTCAACTGTTCTAATGTAGGAAAATCTGTATTATTTAAAAACAGATTAGGAAAAGACAATTTTAATTTTATGTAATATTAAACATTTTTAGGGAAGAGTATCTTTTAATTTGGAGAAGGCAGTGGCACCCCACTCCAGTACTCTTGCCTGGAAAATCCCATGGTCGGAGGAGCCTGGTAGGCTGCAGTCTATGGGGTCGCTAAGAGTCGGACACGACTGAGCGACTTCACTTTCCCTTTTCACTTCCATGCATTGGAGAAGAAAATGGCAACCTACTCCAGTGTTCTTGCCTGGAGAATCCCAGGGACGGGGAGCCTGATGGGCTGCCGTCTATGGGGTCACACAGAGTCGGACACCCCTGAAGGGACGCGGCGCGGCAGCAGCAGCTTTTAATTACAGGGAATAGTGAAATCTGAGAAGAAAAAACAGTGTGCTTGGAGCCACACAATATGGATTGGATTCTAATTCATATTGAAATTTCCTAGTTGTATTATTTGTTGTTAGCATCATTGCTGTGCTTCCTTCTCCTCAGCCTCTAAATGGAGAGGCCCTAGAATAATTTAGGATGAGCAGTAGAGCATTTTGGAACAATATCACAAGCTGGAGTAAGCTGATCTTTAGTGGAAGTGAAGGAATTTATGATAATGTTCTCTTTTTTTAGTCCCCATGTATCTTCTGCTGTGGTGTTTTGGGCTGTAAGACTTGTGGAAGTATAGTTAGGATTAGATGATTTCTGCTTGCTAAATTCCATTTATTGTTCTGGGGCCACAAGTTGCCAAGCTAGTGAAGCCTAAGACCAAAGTTTGGTTTTAGAAAGGGAGTGGAGAGTAATTTGAGAAGGTTCTTCTGTGTTTTCTCACATAGAAAATCTGTGTGGGGCAGGAGGAGGCAGAGAATTGCAGTTAGTCATCTCAGGAATTAAAAAAAAAAATCATCTAGTTGGTGTATTTATTTGCATATCTTTTGAGACCTCAAGCACAGTGTTAGGTACAGTACAGAGTCTGTCAAGGAGAAAACATCAGTTCTTGCAACTAGGTAAGCTTGTTTTTTACCTAAAATTACTTCAATGTCCCCATCAAATAAAATAATATTTGAAAAAATGTGTGGATAGACCATAATGCATATAACTTGTATATGAGTAATTAATAGTTCACTCCTCTAGTACATATGCAAAGAAATTGGACTACATTTCTTCTTGGCTGATGAATTGTTAAAAGTGTCTAGAGAAAATAGATAAGTGAGAATGTCTTTTGAAAAATCACTGACTTCCATTTGCTTCCAGGTAGACACTGATAAGATATAGAGTAAAATTATGAGGGGCTGGTGTAGGAAATTAGATAATAAGTTTTTTTAGATTGGGAGAGAATTTAGAGATAATCTAGTCCAATTTATACATTTTAAAAATAGAGACTGAGAACTGGAAGAATAATAAGTCACTCGGGTAATGAGATCTCATTCCTGTGAGGGAAAAGTCTCCACTATGGTTTTGGCTTTGTGACATTGCTTATATCACTGTCTTTCCTTACTGATTAATTGTACCGTAAATATTTTATCTCCCTGTGCTATAAGGTTCCTGAGAACTGTAACTGTGTTTTATATTTCTTTGTAGCTATTCAAAATTTCAGTAAATAAATGTTTGTTGTTGTGGGGCTGATTTGTGGGAAAGACTTCCCTACCTCTACAAGTAATGTGATTTGTGCAATGTGACTTGTCACCTTGGCAAATGAAGAATAGTTGCTGTCATGTAAGTAATCCAAACAAAGCTTTGCATAAACATTTTAAGATCCTAAAATGTCAGAACAGATGAGGCTGTTGAATAAAAATTAACATCAATCACAACCCACCCCATTTTTAACAAGCTAAAAATCCAAGTGGATTATTTGATACAAGTGGTCACTTCTGCTTTCGGTCTGAGAGGAAGTCAATAACTCCTTTTGCTGTTACTTACAAGAATAGTTTAAATTCTGTGCAGGACATGAATCTGGGGAAATCACATCAGCCTCAGCATAAAAAGGAGCCTGGAGAGAGCAAAACAGTATCTCCCCACTCGAGCTGCTGAGGGAAGGTGGCCTTACATTTCACTTCAGGAACTGGCAGGTTAAATTTAATTTTCAGAGTCAGAGCTTGCCTTTTAAGTTCCCTACCCATTCTGCAATCTAACCTGAAGGCGCACTTTTTCTTTTTCAATGTTCTTAAGTCATTTGGAGAAATCTAATACAGCGTATTTTCAATTACATCAGCTGAGCTAAGGATAGATTTTCCTCTCTAGACAATTCAGTTGCAAAAGAAAAAAGTAAACCTAATTGCAAGAAAGGGAGGGAAGGAGGTCTAGACTATGTAAAAATTGTTTGATATTTGACAAATTAGTTACTGTGTCTGGTGTGATATGAAAATTAAGGATAATGCTTCCCGCTGACCCGCATTGCAGATTCTTCATGGCAGGTTCTGCATGAATCCTGCATGCGGGCTGTGCAGCAGAGCATCACACCTTAGTGGAAAGAATTTAGGCAGTGGAACTCAGAGGGAGAACATGTATATGAATATTACAGTCTTTAAAATTATGTGAGATTTGTGTATGCCTAGTCACAATCAATGAGTTGATGAGATCATAGTCTACTAATTTATAAATGGAGATTGCATTAGATCATGAATTTAAGGATAAGTTACAAGTAGTACATCTTTTAATTCTAAGCCTACTTGGGGATTTTTAAATTCAAACTCATCATAAGCCAAGACTGAGGCTCACAGTAAAAACTAGTGCCAAACGCGTGTATACATACTAATTGCAATGTGTATTGTGTAGAACATATGCACATATCAATACTTTACCTTTGACCTTTGTACTGGAAGGACTAACACATAGGATCTTTGCGGCATAGATTTTCTCTCTATATATATGTTGGTGATGAACAGGTCATATTCTATGTTGGGTAATTTGAGTTTATCAGGACTATTTCCTTCCTAAAAATCCACCATTGAAAAATTAGGTTTTTTTTTTTTTAGTTTGACAATTGTTTTGGGGTTTATTTTCCTTTTTCTGTAAGTAAAATGTAAAGCACCATAGTGAAATAAAGCCTTGAAATTTTATCACCTAAACTTTATAGAACTAATAATTGGTAAGCCAAGTGAGCCTACTTCTGAAGAGGGAAACAGATACATGTCTTGGGTCAAGAATATATTTGATTACAGAGTAATTACACTGATAGTGGTATGTGGGTCATAAATTCAACTTATGTTTTGTCTGTAGCTCATAAATAACTATTTTTTGGAAAATGGAGTTTCAGATTTAATACTTTCCCCTCAGTATTGGAGTTCTCTTGAATTTGTTGAACAATAAGAGCCCTATTAGCTCATCAGGCATAGTCTACATGAAATGTGGAAGTAAATAGCACTTGCTTCCTGTTTCTGCTGCTCCTGCTGCTGCTAAGTCGCTTCAGTCGTGTCTGACTCTGTGTGACCCCAGAGACGGCAGCCCACTAGGCTCCTCCATCCCTGGCATCCTCCAGGCAAGAACACTGGAGTGGGTAGCATTTCCTTCTCCAATGCATGAAAGTGAAAAGTGAAAGTGAAGTCGCTTCAGTCGTGTCCGACTCTGTGCGACCCCAGAGACAGCAGCCCACCAGACTCCTCTGTCCATGGGATTTTCCAGGCGAGAGTACTGAAGTGGGGTGCCATTGCCTTCTCTGGCTTCCAGTTTCTATCTTCATCTTTTCCTATTTTTTACTAAATGATGTTACGTCATTAGGTAGGCTAACATTTTCCTACATGGAATGATTACTGATTTTGCTTAATAGACCTCAGGTTTTAATGCCATTTTCTTTTCTGTTTTGAGATAAGGATACAAGAAAATCCGTTTATGATCATAAACTTTTTGATGCAGAAATACTTAACCTCATTACAAGGACCCCATTAAAGAATGCTAAATATACCATATCTAGTTATATCAGTGAAACTTTGTCATGTTGTTTAGTTGCTAAGTTGTGTACAACTTTTGTGACTGAATGAACTGCAGGCCGCCAAGCTCCTCTGTCCGTGGGATTTCCCAGACAAGAACACTGGAGTGGGTTGCCATTTCCTCCTCCAGGGGATCTTCCAGGGAGGAAATCCAGGGAGGGATCTTCCAGGGGATCTTCAAACCAGGGATTGAACCCATATCTTCTGCACTGGCAGGCGGATTCTTTACTGCTGAGCCACCAGACAAGGTGATGAAAATTTTTAAAAGAAATGCTTTGAAACATAAGGCTAGCTAGAACAACAGAGAGACACTATATGCTATTAATGTTATGAAGTGCTGCAGTTCATGGGAATGAGAATGTTTGATTGCTGGCATTTTCTGTTGTGTACTCTACTTTGTTTTTTTAAATCATATTCCTGTTTTTGAGGTTTGATACTGGCATTTCATTGTAGGAGCTATGCAGTTCTTCACAATATACTCTTTTTCTCACAGTAAAAGTTATCATGATTTTCAAAGTAATCAGAGATTTTTCATTCAGAACGTTTTAATCACATGTGTCATTAGTGCTCCAGATACTTTAATTTTTTGCCTTGATCAGTAACTTGTGGTACATTGAAGAGCTATGTAATATTTTCTGGATTCTTAATTTTCATGTATTACTGCTTTTATATCTCTTGAAGTGAAAGTCACTCAGTAATGTCCAACTCTTTTTGACCCAAGTTCTCTAGGCAAGAATACTGGAGTGGGTAGCCTTCCCCTTCTCTAGGGGATCTTCCCAACCCTGGGATCAAACCCAGATCTCCCACATTGTGGGCAGATTCTATACCAGCTGAGCCACCAGGGAAGCCCTTATATCTCTTAGTGGATGACAATCATATCATTTATATTTATGTTAAATGAAAATGAATGATTGATTTCCTTGGTATTGGTCATGTTTCAGGAAGTCTATCTACATACTGGCTTTGCTTTCTCAAGAATACTGGATATTAATTACTAAGGCCATGCAAAAATCATAAATACTAGCTTTTAGATACATTTGAGGATACTCCTTGATTTGCTAGAATTTGAGAAGAATTTGCTTTGTTTTTTACAGAATTATTTTCCTTGGGTAATGTCTCCTGGTTAATCCTATTATTACCTTTATTACTTACTCCGCATGGGCATGAAGGGAGTGAATAGAGGTAGGGAAAGAAAGGAAACAGTGAAGGAATGCTGTTTGTTTAAGAAGAATTGTATTATTTTGCTTTATTTTTTCATCTAGACCAGGTTAACCTGATTAGAGAGGTGATTGCTTAAGATAGCAAATTTCTCATTTTTAAAAAAATTGCTAGAAAAGCACATCCTTTATCTCTCTTGACAATCTAATATTCCCTCTTCTATATCACTTCACTATTTCAGACAGTTCATTCAATAACCTTTGCCAACAAAGGTCAGTATAGTCAAAGCTATGGTTTTTCCAGTAGTCATTTATAGGTGTGAGAATTGGCCATAAAGAAGGCTGAGTGCAGAAGAATTGATGTTTTTGAATTGTTTTGCTGGAGAAGACTCTTGTGAGTCCCTTGGACCACAAGGAGATCAAACCAGTCAATTCTAAAGGAAATCAACCCTGAATATTCATTGGAAGGACTGATGCTGAAGCTGAAGCTCCAATATTTTGGCCACCTAATGCAAAGATCTGAGTCATTAGAAGAGACCCTGATGCTGGGAAAGATTAAGGGCAGAAAGATAAGGGGTAACAGCGGATGAGATGGTTGGATGGCATCACCGACTCAATGGACATGAGTTTAGGCAAACTCTGAGAGAGAACGAAGGGCAGGGAAGGCTGGCATGCTGCAGTCCATGGGGTCACAAAGAGTCAGACACAACTTAGCAACTGAACAGCAGCAACAATATTCAGTAACCCAAGATTTTCTTTCAATATGTGGGGATGTTAGGACCCTTTGATCGTGTTTGTTTTGTTTTAGGATGACATTGAACTAAGGGCAGGAAGAATGGTTGAAGCTTTAATTTCTAGGAGGGTATGTTACTATGGAGGAGAAGAGATATGGAGAAAACTGCCTTGGAAAACTAGAACAGGAAATTCTGGTTTAATTTAATCAGATGAAATAACTTTTAGGTTGATTATTTTAGCATTTGAAAATGTATTGGTATCTATTTCATGAACATATGGGAACTCCTAGGAGCACCTTGAATCTTTGGCATCTTTTATTATCTATTTTAGAGGCTAAAAGGTGGAAGGGAAAGGTACAAGAACTGAATAGACAAGTGGCCAGATAAGAAGCAAACATCTTTCTGTTTGTTTATTGCTAATCTTTTCCTCTTGTGCCAAACTGCACAAAATACTGCAGTAACTCTTTTGCCAGTAACTATATTTGAATATTTCCGTGTTAACGCCTTCTCTTTATGGTGTTCTTTTACACATAGCACTCTCCTTTCATGTCTTCCCTCTTGCTTTGAATCTTTTCTCTTATAGTTTAACTTCACTCAACTCCAAGCTAAGAGACACTGCCACAGTCGCCTCCCAGAGACATAAAAGAATTCCTGGAAAGAAGAGGAGCATGTCTGTCCTTGATACCATTGGTCAATACTTTTCAATAAATTATTCTTATTCTGTATTGGTATTTTACACATTTGGAGACTCCATAACTCTAATAAGATTCCAGGAAATTGTTAAGATAGTTTCATCAGAAAGGAGTGAAATAATTTTACTGGAGATGCTATGCGACAGAAAAAAATAAGGGCACAGCATGAGCATTTTGTTTCCATTATCCTTGGCCTAAACTTTATTTTTGAATAAGTAGAATCAGGGAATCAGATTCAGGCAGGGTTTCTGGGCCCTGAAAACATGGTTCATTGGAGCAATATTTTCAAAAAGAGACTATTTCTTTTCTCCCCTCTGTATTCTCTATTGCAACTTATAATTATTTCTCCTTTATGCAACCCTGACCTCTTTTATCTTCTGCTTCAATTCACTGATATCAAAAGAAGATAGCTACCCAAAAGTGTTTGGTCCCCAATTTCCTATCTACTTACCCAGAAAGTCCTATTAAAGCTCCAGTAGATCTGATAATAGCTAACATTTACTGAGCACTTAGGAAGGGCCAAACATTACACTAAATGTTATAAATATATTTAATTCTCATATTGACCCCAATAAGGTAGGAATAATTATTATACATATTTTACCTCTTAGGAAACTGAAACTCAGCAAGATTATACAACTAGCTAATGTGTGGTGGGTTAGGGTTATAAACTCTGAGACTGAAGCCAGCACTCCTAACCACTACTCAGTCTTAACCACTACTTTAACCAGTACTCACTCTTATCTGCTACTCTCTCCCTGTTCTAACAGGGGAACACACTCACAAATTTTACTTCTTCCTATTGCAGACCCATCTCTCTCACAAGTGTATCTGGATTCCATTTCCATAGTTTTATACCCAGTTTTTAAGTATCTTCCAAGCCCTATTAGATTGATGATTCTGTTGGGCTGCTTAATTCTTGACTCTGATTTTTTCCCCTAAATCCCTCTTTTGGAATGTCTGTTGGTTATATTAACCCAGTGGGTCATGCTTTCAGGGTCTAGAAGTCCTGCCACAATTTGAGTCCCTGTTTCTGCTTATTCTGGAGAAGGCGATGGCACCCCACTCCAGTGTTCTTGCCTGGAGAATCCCAGGGACGGGGGAGCCTGGTGGGCTGCCATCTATGGGGTTGCACAGAGTTGGACACGACTGAAGCGACTTAGTAGCAGCAGCAGCAGTTCTGCTTATTCAGAAGGAGTTTAGAATGATAGATAATGGAGATGAAGTGTATTTATCTTCTCCTTTCCCAGTTTATAACATTTCCAGTACAATGCTTCCAATCCTTTCTGCTGAAACTATTTATATTTTTTTCTAAATGTCTTGTGAGGGTGGCGGAGGTTA
Organism: Bubalus kerabau; assembly: GCF_029407905.1. Classification (NCBI taxonomy): domain Eukaryota; kingdom Metazoa; phylum Chordata; class Mammalia; order Artiodactyla; family Bovidae; genus Bubalus; species Bubalus kerabau. The sequence goes on along the minus strand of NC_073624.1, from coordinate 146,641,353 downwards.
TACATATATAAAATGTATAATAGATGGTGATAGCAAAGAGTATATACCAATGGAATCAAAGACAGTTATGATCCTCTTCGTTCTTCTTTTTCTTCTTATACCTCCGCAAGGAAGTTGTAGCAGTGTGTGCAGCTTAGAGTTAACTGAAATTAGGTTAGATTAGATTCCCAATCCCTGGTGCAGTTACTGTGGTAGAGAAAACTGAGTGATCAAAACGCTATTATCTCACACCTACCCTTGAATGCTGAACCTTGAAACCCATCATATTAAATTTATGGTAGCAACAGATTCTGAGATGACAGTTGTGTAAAGTGTACAGTAAATTGGAAAAAAGGACAGATAATATTTCAGGCTATGAAAATGAAACAAGGTCTCTGGACTGAAAGTTCATTAGCTATTGCATAGTTCAATACATGTTAGTAGAATAAATTTAAAAACAAGGAAGGATACTGTCTAGGAAGGGAATAGAATACTTTTTTGCTTTTAAAAACTTTATTTCAACATAACTATACTTATAGAAATGCACTCACGTTGGTTAATAGAATGCAATTTAACTTATCTTACACAATTTGGACCAAAAAGAAAAAAAAAAACAAACCAAAAACTGATGCATGGTTTGCTTTAAAAAAGAAAGGCAAAGGATTTACAATGTGGTTTATTTCATCTATTACAAATGTATATAAAAGATCCTTCATCAAATGCTGCTAAAGCAAACAGCATGAACCTTGAGAAATTAAACTTTGGTTTGTCTCTGAAAAATAATATGTATTGCCCTTTAAACGTTTATAAAATTAGTGCAACAAAACATTGTTGTAATGTTTCAATGACAGTTCACAAAATTCAGTAACTAATGGATGTTGATGAGCCTGTGGAGAAACTATATATATATGTGCAAATAGAAAAGCTATCTGATCTAGTTGATTTTGCGTGTTGATCTATGCAAAGCTAGATTCAGATAATTTCTTCTTATCTGTACAGGAAGACAATATAATATTTTTTGTATGTTTCAATATTCACTGACTCTAGTAATTAACTAATTAGTATCAGATACCTGGTAGTTTTTATGTGTATTCAGTGCTTTGATATTTGGCACCTATGTTATTGAGGATGTATGGGAAGGTAACAAATTCAGATTTATTGAGCATATACTGTATGTTGTTATCTTTGTGCAAGGTGCTTTAGATATCAAATCTAATTTAATTTTCAGAGGCTGCCTAGTGAGGTAAATCCAATTACTCTTATTTTGCCAGTGAGGAAATATAGGTTTCAAGAATGTGAGAAATTTACCTCAAGTTGTATAAGTAGGAAATGGAAGAGCTGAGGTTACTAAGAGTTGAATCCAATTCTTTCTTGACCTCAAAGATTTTTCCATTGTATTGAGGGAATCATGCTTTTTATCAAGCATAACACCTATTAAGTTACTTTATCCTTATGTCATCCTTTTAAAAATTTGGGCAAGTCATTAAAAACAGAAGTTATCATAGCTTTTGGATTCATTTTACAAAGTGTAATATAAGCTATGCCAATGAAGGCAAACTGTGACTTTTGGCCAGAGAGACAGCTCTCACTACTCATAATGAACACTTACAGGGATTTCACTCAATGGAAAATTTGGTAAACTTTTCACATAGCATCAAATGTGATCTTTCTAATATTGATTTTACTCTTAGACAAACCATATCACCTCCATTTGCCCTATTTTTAAAAGCAGGTTTTCATTAATTTCTGACAAGTTAGTGCCACTTTGTATTCCCATATCACAATGCTAGATAATTTTAAAACTCTATAAGAAATAAACATTTATATAATGTCAAAACAGCACAAATCTCTCACCCTCCATTCTTTGAAACATAGAGGAAAAAAACTGTATGGGTTAGATAAGAATCAGATAGATTTCTAGGGTCCTTGCAAATGAACTTTGCTTAAACACTTTGAAGTACCATGGATTAAGTTCTAAGCCATAGAAGTTTATTTTTTTTTTCTGTGTTAAAAGAAAAACACTCATATTAAGTGTTACAGGTCAAAGAGATTCAAAACTGGTATTTTCTTTCTTATCTTTGATCTGCTTTGAAAAATTCACTTATACTCCAGGTGCTCAATTTTTAAGCAAAAGGAAGCAAATTATTTTTACATTAAAATTCCCCAGTTGTTAAATTGCCTACAAAACATAATGTTTGGAATTATGGAAATAAACAGAAAATAGTTTCCAGTATCAAAATTAACCTGCACTATTGAGCTGGCCTGCATATAACTCAGTCACATTGACTGAAAACTGTCAGAAAGGACAAAGCACAAATACCAATGATTGATGAACAGGCTTACAAAGATGGATGATTCTCTTTGGAGCAGTGAGAGAGTGAAAGATAACCATCACAGCAAGAACTGGTGTTAACTCTTCTTAAAAAAAAATCATTGTTAATGATCTAGCAGACTGAGTCAACAGCACATCAATGAGTCTGATGAAAGATGTGAGATCCAGAGGTGTTACTGCATCAGGTTGAGAGAAAAAGAATTCAAATAAACTCTATGCTAGAAGAAATAGGAAAAGAGATAAATGACAGCTTGAGAGGAAAACCTACTCCCTCAGGAAGATTTTTCTTAGACCATTTTTTCATGTGGGACAGACAAGCGTTTCAACAGCATGTTTTGTCTAATTCAGCTAATTTGGCTAATTCATAATTGGCTAATTATGAATTTTAGCCAAATTCATAATTTGGCTAACTATGGCACATGATCATAGTTTCTGTGGTTCTGTAATTGTTTTGCTACTGAGCATAAGGGACTACATTTCCACTGATCAGGGTCTATGTAGCTAATGTAAACTCCTTGGGGTGTTTTCATACTATTCACCATCTATGTGATGTTGAGATATCCTTGGTACATATACCTTCAGGTATAGGAAATAAGGGAGAAAGTTGGCAGTAGACCTGGGTTTTATTCCACAGGAAAAAGAAACTGAGCCTTGAGTTATAAATCCTTCAGCTCCTAGGTTTCAAACCTGTAGATAATTTACCTATGCCTTTCCTGACTTCACTCCTCCTGTTTGACATTGACTGACTACTATTTAAACTGTACTTCTGTGTTTTTCCATGAATTGTTGATTTCTCTGGGACTGGCACCTGGCTGCTCAGTTTTCACATTGTTTTCTTCCTTTTTTTACAGTCTTTGAACATATTCAAATTTGTATCAGGAAAACACAGTCAAACCATCCAGGCCATTTCCCTTTACCTAACTCCTTATTCCTCACATTTTTGTTTGAATAAAGGCTTTAATTCCTATTTACTCTCTACGCACTGACAGTGGACACCATGAAATTCTTGGTTTCTGAATTTAACAAACCCTTTTAGTTCTCTCTTTATTTTTCTTCCTCTGGCAACCAAATTTGCTGACCACCTTTTCCTTTTCACTGGTAGCTTCCCTATTCTTACCTTTTCCCAGTCTCTTTGCTGTTTCATTCTCAGTCTCCCTTAGGAGTTTTATCCTTCTCCCAGCTACTGACAATCCTGGGCATCCTCACAGTCTTGCTTTTCACTTTTATTCATCTGACATGTTCAACTATTTGATCCACTTCCATGCTTTCACAATGTCTTATATATTGATGACCCCAAATTTCTCTCTTAAGTTCCAGACCTAAAAATTCACATTGCCTAAAGGACATAGCTCACCATATCTGCAGCTTAAACCATACGACACTCCCTTTATTCCCCAATACCATCAACTTCTGATTGCTTAGCCAAGCCAGAAACTTGGGTGTCAAATCCTTCCTTTTATTCATATCTCATATCCAAATGATAGACAGTTCTGTCTATCTTACGTCTCAAACTTCATTCTACTGTGACTCTCATCACAAAACTGGCCTCTTGATTCAGGCTCTCATTGCTTCTCATTCCCACTACTGCAGAGGTCCTCTGATTGACCTCCCAACATCTGGGTTTATTTATTTTCATGTATACCTAAAACATGGACTTCCCTTGTGGCTCAGTGGTAAAGAATCTGCCTGCCAATGCAGGAAATGTGAGTTTGATCTCTGCTTTGGGAAGATCCCCTGGAGAAGGAAAAAAGCAACCAACTCCAATATTCTTGCCTGGGAAGCCCATGGACAGATGAGGCTGGCAGGCTACAGTCCATGGGGTCACAAAAGAGTTGGACATGACTTAGCAACTAAACAACAAAAACAATCCTTTAACTAATGCAATTTCAGATACTTTAACTTAAATATCACCAAACTACTATGTTTTGCCTGTGCATCTTGCTGTTTTCCTTCACAAGCTTTTTGACCTCCTAGCACAAGCATTATTTCCTCAATGAAGCTGATCCTGATTCTAGTGGAGAGAATTAAGTATTATAAGCTTATGTCCTATGACACCCCACACAGAATACATTATATCAACTAAAGCACTTTTGGGAATTATTTGCCTTCCTTTTGGTACTGGATTCTAAGCTTCTGGAATTAAGATATTATCTTATTCATCTGTGAATCATCAAGGCCTCATACGTAATAGGAACTCAATTTTATTGAATTGAATGAAAGAATTGTTGAATAAATTAACAAACATATATAAACTTTAATAGCTTAGAGGTGTTAGTTGAAAACCATGAGTCTGAAAATGGACATACAGCTGGGATTTCATTTCTATAGCATTTAAGAGTCATTAAGTTCCTGTATCTGTTTTCCAAACCGTGTCTGGAAACTATTTCATAAATGAAAGAAGAGGGGACTGGAAGAGAGTTTTCATCATGCAAAAATGGGTCGTGATTACTTTTTTAGTGTCCTTTCTGCTGTTGTATGCAAAATAAGTATACAGTAAATACTACTGAATGTTCAGATAATTTTTGGTATTTTCTATTATTTACAATAAAAATACAGGTAACACACATCCCCTTAGGACAGCTTGGGGAGCCTGAACTCTCCGTCAAGCTATTGCAGTTTCACATTCAGGTATTAGCTCATCAACTCAGCAATTTTTTTCTAACAACTTTGGTTCATTTCTGAACGGTTTGCTCTGGCAGAACATACTTCAGAATCACTTTTGGCTAAATGACTCAGTTCTCAGTCCAACTTGTGTAATTACGTACTGCCATTTTCTACTTATTTCTACTCAACCAACTAAAACACCTTGAGTATCTCCATGACACAAATAACACTTATCCTTAGCATCAATAAAAATCTGAGTTTATCACTGTGTTTGTAAAAAGGCCTACTTCTTCCATGCAATATTTTGAAATCTAAAAAAAAAATAAAATGTTTATATTGTTTCATGTTTAGTGGCTTATTGTTTGTTAGCTTTTTAAATGCTCAGTCTAGGTCTTCTCATTTTTGTATCTTTGGTGTATGGCTTAGTTGTCCAATGACTGTTTGCTGGGTTGAATTGTGTGCTTACAATCTAACATTACATGGTGTACTTAAAAAAATATGACAGGGCATGGCTTCTACTTGCATTTTAATGTTACAGGACTCATTTGTTTTTCTCACCATATTAGTTTATCATATTGGTTAACCCTGTCTATAACTGCATTTACTGAAGAGTCTCAGCGGTCTTAATTTGCATCAAATGCATTTACATGTCACAATTGTATGTTGTTTAAAATTACAGATATGTAATTTTTAATCCATTGAGGAAAATATTACATCTGATCTTTTCATCAGAATTCATAAAAACTGAGGGAGGAAGATGAAAGAAAATAAATGTTACAGAGAAGAAGCATAATGCTGGCTTGTCATTTTCATGATATGCCCAAATCAAATTTGTGATGGCAAGCAGGACACCTTGCGTCTTAAATGTTTTACATTTATGCAATGGCCCCCATTATCAACTGGGAAACCAGCACGATCCTTATCCAGTTATTAATGACAAGGTCTTTCTTGTTCCATCACACAATTTTAAGCTATTTGTGAGGAAGTGCCTGACATATTAAAGTATCTTATCTGGAATCCTTAGGACCACATGTAGAGCAAGGAAATGTCTGGTTCACAGAGTGTGCCTGTGCCCTCAGAACTGTAAAGGGTACCACTGGAGCTTGTTTCCTTTACTTTAGCGTTCATATTTTTTGCATAACATGGAGCTGTTGTTATAACAAACACTGCTAGAGAGATTACTGAACTCATAACACTACTTAAAAATAATGTTCCTTATCTGCGTCTCTATTGCTGCCCTGCAAATGCCAAACCAGTGCTCAAAAGAGCTCAAAACCACAGAGCTCAAACCAGTGCTCTGTGACTGCCTAGAGGGGTTGGATGGGATGGGAGGTAGGAAGAAAGTTCAAAAGAGAGGGGACACATGTATAACGTCTAGTGTGGGCATGCTCAGTTGTGTCCGACTGTTTGTGACCCCATGGACTGTAGCCTGCCAGGTTCCTCTGTCCATTGAAATCTCCTGGCAAGAATACTGGAGTGGGTTGCCATTTTTTTGCCCAGGGGATAGTCCCAGCCCAAGGATCCCTCAACCCAAGGACTGTACCTATGTCTCTTGCATCTCCTGCACTGGCAGGTGAATTCTTTACCACTTGCACCATCTGGCAAGACCGTCTGGCAAGACCATCTGGCAAGACCAGACATATGTATACCTATGGTTGCTTAATATTGATGTATGGTAGAAACCAACATAATACTGTGAAGCAATTATCCTTCAATTAAAAATAAATAAATTAAAAAAATAATGAATTAAGCACAGAATATCACTAACTTTCAATTTAATCAGCTCATTGAAGGCAGGGTTGTTTCCTTAAGGCACTGACAATTCCCTCAGTGAGAGGTAGGTTTTATACCAGAGTGATGGGTTAACTGACTTAAAGGGTTCTGGGCCATAGATAATCAGATTGAGGTCCCAGGTAGTCAAATTGATCTTTAATGGTTGTGGATAAATTAACATATATTAGAACAGTCAATAACACACAAAATATTATATATCAAAGGTCTCCTAATAAGTCTTGTTCATCATACTCAGGTAAATAGAGGCATGACTATTTCCTGATTATATCCTTAGATTAATTAAGTGGTACTAGATACTCCATTTACAGTTCTGAACTTTCAAATGTACTTACATAGAAGGCTTTTTTAATAACTAGGCTCAATCTGATGCACAGGAAAATGTTTGTCCCCAGAAGAACTTCTTAGAATGAATAACCTGTTTCAGCATTTATGTTAACTGAAAATATAATTTCATAAGGTATAATATTCGAGATTTCTACCAGCTGCTACAGTCTTCTGTACATCTGCTACACTTGGTATAACCTGTAATTTTCTTCTAGTTACAATTGACTAAGTTGTAATTTTGGTTATAATGTTAAGTATAGTGATAGTATAGCTTATGGCTTCATAATAACCTCTCTGCAAGACCTTTGTTCACATGTTATTATAACACAGAGGACAGATAGAAACGCTGTAATAATAAAGGAGAACTTATCTGCTGATACAGCAACCTCTTAAATAGTCTTATTCCAGAATTTAGATTACAATTCCTGCTTATCTGAAAAACTAATATCTATTGTGACTCTTCTCAAAAAATGATTTCAGAAAATGTGCTAAAAGTTATTTGGACTTTTATAGACAATTTATTTCTTTTTACTAAATTTGTATTATTATTGCAAACTTCAGACTTAGATTGAAAAAAGTAGGGAAAAACCGCGAAGACATTCAGGTATGCTCTAATTCAAATCCCTTATGATTATATAGTGGAAGTGACAAATAGATTCAAGGGATTAGATCTGATAGATAAGTGTCTGAAGAACTATGGACAGAGGTTCATAATATTGTGCAGGAGACGGTGATCAAAACCATCCCCAAGAAAAAGAAATGCAAAGGCAAAATGGTTGTCTGAGGAGGCCTTACAAATAGCTGAGAAAAGAAGAGAAGCAAAAGCCCAAAGGAGAAAAGGAAAGATGTACCCATCTGAATGCAGAGTTCCAAAGAATAGCAAGGAGAGGTAAGAAAGCCTTCCTAAGTGAACAATGCAAAGAAATAGAGGAAAATAATAGAATGAGAAAGACTAGAGTTCTCTTCAAAAAAATTACCAAGGGACATACCAAGGGAACAAAGATGGGCACAATATAGGACAGAAACGGTATGTACCTAACAGAAGCAGAAGATATTAAGAAGAGGTGGCAAGAATAAACAGAATTATATGAAAAAAAAAAAAGATGTTAATGACCCAGATAGCCATGATGGTGTGATCACTGACATAGAGCCGGACATCTTGGAGTGCAAAGTCAGGTGGGCCTTAGGAAGCATCACTATGAACAAAGCTAGTGGAGTTGATAGAATTCTAGTTGAGCTATTTCAAATCTTAATAGATGATGCTGTGAAAATGCTGCACTCAATATGCCAGCAAATTTGAAAAACTCAGCAGTGGCCGCAGGACTGGAAAAGGTCTTCATTCCAATCCCAAAGAAGGGCAATGCCAAAGAATGCTCAAACTACTGTACAATTACACTCATTTCACATGCTAGCAATATAATGCTCAAAATCCTTCAAGCTAGGCTTCAACAGTAGGTGAACTGAGAACTTCCAGATGTTCCAGTTGAATTTAGAAAAGGCAGAGGAACCAGAGATCAAATTGCCAACATCTGTTGGATCATAGAAAAAGCAAGAGAATTCCAGAAAAACATCTACTTCTGCTTCATTGACTATGACAAAGCCTTTGACTGTGTGGATCACAACAAACTGTGGAAAATGCTTAAAGAGATGGGAATACCAGACACCCCTACCTGCCACTTGAGAAACTTGTATGCAGGTCAAGAAGCAACAGTTAGAAATGGAACAACAGACTGGTTCAAATTTGGGAAAGGAGTACGGCAAGGCTGTATATTGTCACCCTGCGTATTTACCTTATATGCAGAATATATCATGGGAAATCCTGGGCTGGACAAAGCATAAGCTGAAATCAAGATTGCTGGGAGAAATATCAATATCCTCATAGATTCAGATGACACTACGTTTATGGGAGAAAGCCAAGAGGAACTCAAGAGCCTCTTAATGAAGGTGAAAGAGGAGATTGAAAAAGCTGGCTTAAAACTCAACAGTAAAAACTAATATTATGGAATCCAGTCCCATCACTTCATGGCAAATAGATGGGGAAACAGTGAAACAGTGACAGACTTTATTTTCTTGGACTCCAAAATCACTTAGGATGGTGACTTTAGTCATGAAATTAAAAGATGCTTGCTCCTTGGAAGAAAAGCTAGGACAAACCTAGACAGTGTATTAAAAACAAAGACATTACTCTGCCTACAAAGGTCCATCTAGTCAGAGTTGTAGTTTTTCCAGTAGTCATGTACGGCTGTGAGATTTGGACCATAAAGAAGGCTGAACACTGAAGAATTCTTGCTTTAAACTGTGGTGTTGGAGAAGACTCTTGAGAGTCCCTTGGACTGCAAGGAGATCCAACCAGTCAATCCTAAAGGAAACCAACCCTGAATATTCATTGGAAGGACTGATGCTGAAGTTGAAGCTCTAAAACTGGCTACCTGATGCAAAGAGCCGACTCATTTGAAAAGACCCTGATGCTGGGAAAGGTTGAGGGCAAGAGGTGAATGGGTGACAGAGGATGAGATGGTTGATGGCATCCCTGACTCAATGGGCATGAGTTTGAGCAAACAGTGGGAGATAGTTGAGGACAGAGAAGCCTCGCTTGCTGTAGTTGATGGGGTCACAGAGAGATGGGCACAACTTGGCGCCTGAACAACAACAAATTGATATGTGTTCTTTAAAGTACAGGGTTTCTATTAGTTTTATAATCCATTTAAATCCTCATGATTTCAGAATATATATTAACTTCATTTTCATAGATAAGCTTTGATTTTGAGATCTCACACTGTAGCCTGGATTTTTTTTCTGATTCCTTAGCACATGTTTTCATCTTTTTGTAAGTTATATTTTCATCTCTTTGTAGCACTGGTGCTTCTTTTTTTTTTTTAGGAATTTATATTATTTGATATGTAGTAACTTGTTTTGGAGAAGGCAATGGCACCCCACTCCAGTACTCTTGCCTGGAAAATCCCATGGATGGAGGAGCCTGGTAGGCTGCAGTCCATGGGGTTGCTAGGAATTGGACACAACTGAGCGACTTCACTTTCCCTTTTCACTTTTATGCACTGGAGAAGGAAATGGCAACCCACTCCAGTGTTCCTGCCTGGAGAATCCCAGGGACAGGGGAGCCTGGTGGGCTGCAGTCCATGGGGTCGCACAGAGTCAGACACGACTGAAGCGACTTAGCAGCAGCAGCAGCAGCAGTAACTTGTTTTAATACATTAAAAATTAAAAAGCACACTGAAGTGACTACTTTTGAAAGATTGAAATAAATAAATCTAGAGTGTATTTTAATTTCAGGATTAAATTTTTAGGATGATTAATCAACAATGGTTAAATGCATATACAACATTTTAAACTCAGGAGGATCTATTTTAATTTCTAATAATTTTTATAAAAATAATTGGGTACTTTTAATTTGAAATGTTTCATATAAACAATTTTATTAAAGTTAAGTGAATAATCATGTTGAATTTGTCACTGTGGATAGACACAGATTACAATATGGAAAAACATGAAAGCCCTCTTCCCTATTGCTTCTGTGAAAACCTCCTCTGTTTATTCATTTCAATCCTTCTATGAGTAACTCTTTCTTTGCCCACTATTTAAATGTTGGTATTCCTGGATTTCTGTCCCTGAACCTTTTAACTGAGCCCCCTCTCTCTGGATTATCTTAATTATTTTCAAGACATCAACTACTAGCTCATCACCGCTTACCAGTATGTCTCAAGTTGTCCTAAACTGAACTCACTAATTGTAACCACCCTCCGCTTAGTTGTTCATGTTAGAAAACTGGGAGTTATTTTTGATTCATCCCCCTCTCACACCACCCACACCTATTTAGTCATGAAGTCCTGTCAATTCTTCATTCTAAAAATGGCCTATAACTTTCTACTTAGCTCTCCACCCTCTGTTAGTATCTTGCTTCAGATTTTATTCATTTTTATAGCTTTCTAATTCATCTCCCTGTGTCCAATCATGCTTCATTCGAATCTCTTCTCCACATTGATCTCTATGAAATGCACAAATGATTATCAACCCCTCCCCAATCATGTTTTATAGTTTTCTTTACCTAAAAGATATTGAAAAATATTTTAATAACAAATAATTATTTATCTCTGTCACTAAATAGACATTTGAGGTTACAGACTATATTTTTTCTTTTGAATATTTATTTTGTTTTATATTACCACTGTTGACACCATAGTACATACTTAATAGTTTTGCTGAGTAAATGAATTAGTGAATTAAGAAAACGAATGCCATAAAACAAAACAGCCACATATACCTAAAGAATCAATTTTTGCTTATACTTATGACAAATACATTACTTCCAAATAAGCATCATTTAAAAACCAGTTACTATCAATATAAATGGGTAAACATCTCTTAATTTGCTTAATTAGTGAAATCCCAATTCTTCACAATGGCTTCCGCAGCATTCAATCCAACTGACCATCTCTCTTCCTCCCTCTCTCTACTCTAACCACCTGGTCTCCTGCTAGCCTTTGAACACTCAAGTCCTCGATGTCTTTGCAGGTGATAACTTGATTCCCAGGCTCGAGGAATCTGTCAGATAGTTGTGCAACTCACTTTCTTTGGATCTTCAATCTAATGTCATTTCCTCCTAGTTAAAACGACAATCATTCCCCCTCCTCCTTTTCTGCTTTGTTATTTGTCTCAATAACAAAACTTGCCATCCCGTGTTCTATATGTTTTTCTTTCATCCTATTTAGTATCTATTTCACAGAATTAGAGAAAACTATGAGTCACAAGCCTAGAGACTTTTGTCTGTTAGTTCTCACTGTTGTATTCCTAGAATTCAAACAGATAATAGACGCTTGTTTAATGAATGAGTAAATCTCTATATTCAGTCTTGAGATTAAAGAAGAAGCAAATACAACAGCCATAACTATCAACCTACTTGCTCTGCTTATGTATCAAAGTTTTCTTTGAACATTTTTTTAGTCAAAAAAGAAAAGTTATCTAGCTCTATTTTTCAGAAAGTAGAGCAGACTTTTAAAGACATTGAAACATGTAAAATATCATGTATGAAACGAGTTGCCAGTCCAGGTTCAATGCACGATACTGGATGCTTGGGGCTAGCGCACTGGGACGACCCAGAGGGATGGTATGGGGAGGGAGGAGGGAGGAGGGTTCAGGATGGGGAACACATGTATACCTGTGGCGGATTCATTTTGATATTTGGCAAAACTAATACAATTTTGTAAAGTTTAAAAATAAAATAAAATTAAAAAAATAAAGACAATTCTAATGTTGGAGTTAAATAGAAATATAGAATAATTTAATGAACATTTTCTTCCTAAAATGCAGATGATTCTTCAGCTATGGCTTTTTTTAAAAAGCAAACTTTGATGAAAGTTAAAAGAATAACATTAAAGCTCAATACAATGAAAGTATTTCTGTGATATATTCAGCTGATGTGGCTCAGGTCTGTAGCTTAATTTGAAAGATTGAATTTTGAGTACTGAAAGAGGTGAATTGATGGCATATCTTTTAGGCTTTCTTTTTCTCTTACATAATTGCTTCTCTTGTCAAAGTTTCTGATAGGAACTTAGGAACTGCATGTCAAAAAGTACTCCCAGTTGGAGTTTTACCAATTCATACTAGAAAACAAGTTATGTTTCCCCATATTCTTTACTTTCTCTCTGACCTCTAATTTCCAAATAATTTTTTTGAACAATACTAACATCTACAACAGCAATAAAAAACTGCAAAAGAATGTAACCTTAAATAAATCATGTGACTATAAAGTCATTTCATACTCCTTAGGTCCAGTTTTGCTTCCTTCTAAATAATTTTCACATGATACTTTTATAACAGCAAATAAGATAATGTTACACACATGTTTTTAAAAAAATCTGGACACTTATGACTAGAAGGTTTTTTAGTTATAGTTTTACTTATTCAAACAATATTTCACAGAACACTTAATCTCTGCTCAGAGCACTGTATTATATATATTTAATATCTATATACATGTTGTTAAGGAAATTGCCCCATTCTTAGTGATACAACAGTCAGAGAAGGGGGGATATGCACAGATAATGCAAAATAAGTGAGCATCAGATGATGCATAGATGGATCTATCACTATTCAGAGACTGAAGAGAGTACTTCTAACTGGTGGGCTCAAAAGAGTTTCATGAAATAGGTGACTTCCGAACCGGGCCCTCCAAAATTTCATAGTGCAGACTTGGGTGGAGATATTTCATGGCATGAAAAATCACATTTCCAAGAGACATGTCAACATGCTCAAGTAGTGAGCAGGTAATAATTGCAAATAGACCTTTTATTAGGCTGAAGTATATGTGAAGCAGATGGTAGGAGGCAAGACTGGTCTGGTTGATTAAGGATCAGATTGTAAGCAGTATTAATACTACAACATTATTAAACTGTCACTAGTGAATCAAATTTAGTGTTTGGGCAAGGGGTCATGATGCTGTTAATAGGTGCTATAGTGCAAGATTGAGTATAGAGAGAACAAAACACATGATCATTATAATAATATAATTGTGGGTTATTAGTAAAGACCTAAGCTTGGATGATGGTGTTGGAGAAATTAAAAAGATAATCTAAATATGTTAGTGAAGAGAGAGAGGTTGAAATGATGCCTACATCCAGAGACAAGTCAGTGAGGGCATAGAACACTAAAGGGCATAGGCACAAGATACTAGAAAATGTAAGAGATCCTCAACCAACATGGAAGTATTGGAAGAGAGATGAGGTCAACTTGGGTTTATCTTTTATTGCAACCCCATCATTTAGCACCCTGTGAGACATACAATGGACTTCCCAGGTGTCTCAGTGGTAAAGAATCTGCCTGCCAATGCAGGAGACGTAGGAAACATGAGCTTGATCCCTGGGTCAGGAAGATTAGCTGGGGAAGAAAATAGCAACCCACTCAAGTATTCTTGCCTGGAAAACCCCATGGACAGAGGAGCCTGGTGGGCTAGAGACCATAGTGTCACAAAGTTCGGACATGACTGGGAAGGATGACAGCGAGGCACACCATAGGCTTTCAAAGTTTGCTTGTTAAGTGACTGAATGAGTGATTGCTTGGCAAATGACTTCAGAGAATAAACTTTGGTGTGGGTAAAGACAGTGACCTTGGTTTCCCTGGACTTGACTTTGCTGGGAAATGCACTAGTTAGATAATTAAAAGCATTGGTGTGGTTTTAGATCTGTCACAATGTCAGCTCCATTTTCCTTTTAAGAAACAGTGTACAGTAAGTTACTTGTCCAAGCTCTAGAAGTAGGCTACTAGAGTTTGAATCCTAACTCTGCCACTTAGGGTCGTGGACAAGTCAGTCAACCTTACTGTGCTTTCGTTGCCTTGTCTTTAAAATGTTACAATTATAGTACTTACCTCATAGTGTTACCATAAGGATTAAGTGAGTTACTGTGTGTAGTTAGAATAGTGCCTGACACATATTAGGCAATACATATAGGTAGTAGAAGTGAGCTGTGTCTGCTAGTACTGAACTTTTATTATATTTTGTATTGGTGCAGTGTACAGTTTTGTTTTCTGGCCAAGAATTGAGAAACAAATGATTTGGGCAACCCTTAAAAAAACCCTACTGATAAAAGAGATGCATCATTAAGATCTATGTTGTATAGTGCTACAAGCCATGATGAAGGAAGCTCTGCACATGCGGAAATGTAGTTAAGACCTAAGGCTAAATGTTTTTGAATATTGAAATTTACCCTTATATAAGATGCTTTATACTTTTTAGAGGGAAAGTACCATTTAAGTAGAACTTGATATCAAAACAGTTCAAATGTCAAGAGGACTTGAAAAGTGTAGCTTTGAAAGAAATAATCTCTAGAACTAAAGTTATTTAGAGCTTCTTTCACTTATTTTTGTTAAACTACTTTTGGGGAGAGGGTAATTCTGGTTTCCAGGAAACTCTTGGAGATAAAGAGCTATTGTCTACGTTGCTATAAATGTACAGATGGAGGTACTTTAAAATAATCCAAGTAAAATTTAAGGTACTTTAGTTCAAAGGAATTTCAGAAGCTGGTCATTCTGAATCACTTAAAATCCTGAAGTGTGCTGAAAATTAAATAGAAAGTGTCATCTGGATACCAGAGCCCAGTTTTTCTGGTGGCTCAGCTGGTAAAGAATCTGCCTGCAATGCAGGAGACCCGGGTTCAATCCTGGATTGGAAAGATCCCCTGGAGAAGGGATAGGCTACCTTACTCCAGTTATTCTGGACTGGAGAATTCCATAGACTGTATAGTCCATGGGGTCACAAAGAGTTAGACACGACTGAGCAACTTTCACTTCACTTCACTACTCCCCTCTTAACCAGTTTTTCTAATATGCAATATAAAGCATATATCTCAGCAGATGGGTCCATGGATGAGTTATATATTTTCTCTGCTTCTGCTGCTGCCGCTAAGTCGCATCAGTCGTGTCCGACTCTGTGCGACCCCATAGATGGCAGCCCACCAGGCTCCACTGTCCCTGGGATTCTCCAGGCAAGAACACTGGAGTGGGTTGCCATTTCCTTCTCCAATGCATGCATGCTAAGTTGCTTCAGTCATGTCCGACTCTGTGCAACCCCACGGACAGCAGCTCACCAGGTTCCACTGTCCACAGGATTCTCCAGGCAAGAGTACTGGAGTGGGTTGCCATTTCCTTCTCCATATATATTCTCTCTAGGCCTCAGTTTCCTCATACATAAACCCCATGGGGAAATAATGAAGGTTTTATGAGCTAATATATGAAAAGTACCTGGCCTACCTAATTTTACTAGAAAAGAAGTTAGAGAAGTTATGTATTGATGTGAACAATTTTATATAAACCATAAGCTTTTATTACTACTCAGGATCATAGAATTCCATGATTAAAAAGTAATTGCTAAAGTAATCATTAATATTAATAAAAACTGGAATTAAAATGCCATTATTACATGAGGGTAAATGAAAAAAATGTTTGGTACGTTTTGCTGCCAGGTGGGAGAGGGTTGTTGAAAATGAGTTCTCTGTCTACCCCAGTTCTGGACTTTTTGATCTGTAACACTGTAGTAGGATGCTAAGAACAGTGATTCACACTCATTTCTTGGATCTTTAACACAAGAAGTACATTAGTTTCCAGTAGAATCTAAGGTCTTAGCCTTCTGAAAGTACATATTTCAATTTGTACTGACTTTGACGGTTTAGCTATCAAGTTGAACAGCATATTCCAAACTTCTAACACTAAAGCTCCAACTATTTGACATCTTTAAAAATATTGTTACGTTATGTCCTCTAAAAGGTTCTGAGTAGTCTCTGGCAGTCTCCTAGTGTTTTTACTTAGCAGTATTTCCTTATTATATTATTATATTATCAGTGAAAATGATAAATCTTCAAAGAGAGCTCAGGTTTTGAATTAATCCAATGCATTTGTAATAAGTGCAGCGTATAGTAGAAAGGGATAATGTACCCAGGAGTGAACATGAAGAATTGTATTCTCAGATATGATATTGATTTTTTTCTATCATCTGCAAACTACCTGACTTTTTACTTTTTGTTTCCCTTCTCTGTTATTGAAAACTTTTAAATATGTGAATTTCTACCTCATTTGAATGTGAGCTATTTTACTAGGAAAGAACTTAGACAAGTTATATATTGATATATACCAATAAATCATAAGGATTTATTTTTATGTGGAGAATTTCATAATTAAAGATCACTTTAAAAGTCATCTAGTTTAAACTCTTCTTTAAGAAGATGAGAAAATGGTAGGTGAGTGAGACTGTGTAAGATGTGTGTTTGGAGGCCAAGTGGGACACAACCAGTTCACTTATTTTCTTGATATTTTGGATTAAATTAATTTTCTCTTTTGCATCAGCTTCACTATCTTAATGGATAAATGATAGTGAAGATAAAGAAATGCATTTATCTTATTTCTTCACAAAAATATAGAGAACATTCTCTTTTGTTCTTGGCATGTCAGTATTCATTTATACACGTGTAGTTACTTACACTATATGTACATACATATATACATACATATTCATATATATAGTTCAAGACTAATTCTTAAATTCACAGAAGGTTCTGAATTTTGAACTTTTGAACATTTCATACATTTTGTAATTGAAAGGTGTTTTAAAAGTAATCCAAAAAGTTTATAAGCTAAATGATAACATATGTATGAGTACTTTAAAACTCTACCTCAGATGTTTCTTAACCTTAAACATCGCACCATTTTAACAGAGCACCATTCTGTATAGCAGAATGCCTTAAAGTTAAAGTGAAGCTGCCAAGTGTAAAAATGCAGTACATGAATGTCTGATTTCCCTTGCAAATCATCCAACTGGTGTTTCATCACAAGATTATTTGTTGCTACTAATTTAGCTAAACATTGAAAAAAGATTCTTTTGATTATTTAAATATACCTTCTACATGGCTATTAAAAGATTACTTTTATTTTTAAAAATGGTTTTCCAATCATAATGTTTGAAATATAGGGCATAAATAGCTTTAAAAAGCACTTTTGAGGTTTTTTGGACTGTATATCTATAGGTCATTGTTATCCAATAGAACTTTTAGCTATGATAGGTGATGTTCATATCTGTCTTTTACAATATCGAACACATTAGCTATATTTAACTATTGAACATTATTTCTAGTGTAATGGAGGAACTAGATTTTTAACTTTTATTTAAAGTCAAAACAGTCACATGAGGTTAGTTGCTACCCTATTGTTTAGATATAGATTGATTTTTGACATAGAATCTGTGAGATTTAAAACTGAATTTATAAGATTATCTGGTCCTTTTATCCATACTTAAGTAGAGCCACACTAAAGTCATTTCAAAAAATAAAAGTTTTTTTAATGGCAGTCAGGAAAAACCATTGCAGATTCTCTTAGTTACCTCCAGAAGTGCTAATCCAATGTCAGAACTCATTCATGACATTCAAACTTCTTACACTATAGTTTAAATCAGGTTTATGTGTGTGTATGTTTTACTCATGTTGATATAATGGTCATCAAAACTAAGATTATGGCATCCAGTTCCATTATTTCATGGCAAATAGATGGGGAAACAGTGGAAACAGTGACAGACTTTATTTTGGGGGCCTCCAAAATCACTGCAGATGGTGACTGCAGCCATGAAATTAAAAGACACTTGTTCCTTGGAAGAAAAGCTATGATCAACCTAGACAGCATATTAAAAAGCAGAGACATTACTTTGCCAACAAAGGTCCATCTAGTCAAAGCTATGCTTTTTCCGGTAGTCATGTGTGGATGTGAGAGTTGGACTATAAGGAAAGCTGAGCGCCAAAGAAAATTGATGTTTTTGAACTGTGGTGTTGGAGAAGACACTGGTGAGTCCCATAGACAGCAAGGAGATCCAACCAGTCCATCCTAAAGGAAATCAATCCTGTATATTCACTGGAAGGACTGATGCTGAAGCTGATACTCTAATACTCTGGCTACCTGATGTGAAGAACTGATTCATTAGAAAATATTCTGATGCTGGGCAAGATTGAAGGCAGGAGGAGAAGGGAATGACAGAGGATGAGATGTTTGGATGGCATCAGCGACCTGATGGACATGAGTCTGAGCAAGTTCTAGGAGCTGGTGATGGACAGTGAAGCCTGGCATGCTGCAGTCCATGGGGTCGCAAACAGTCAGACATGACTTAGCGACTGAACTGAACTGATGCTTTACTCAGAGTAGCTATAGGCCTACTGGTTACCATTCTTTTCCTAAAACAGTCATTAAAATGTCCCTTAAGCAGGACCAAATGCTAACTGCTTTAACAGCTTTTTATGAGTCTTTCTAACTTGAGCCTACCTACTCTAAACCAGCTTTGAAACATCTATAACCCTGTTCTTGTGAATGGAGTCTCCAAATGGATTGATTTGCTGCTTACTTGAAACCGCCTATTTAAACTAAAAACAAAAAACAAATGAACAAAACAAAAACAATACAAAAACAAACCTTATTTAAGACTAGTCTAGGGCATAAGTGAACGTTTTCAAGTAGCTGTTACTATTTAATTCATGGAATAATGGCATGGATGGAAGTCCTAAGCAAATAAAACATGTGACTAAGCAGAACAGAGAATCATCTCCAAGAAAAAAGAAGTTCAAACTGGCAAATGGTTGTCTGAATTGGCCTTCCAAGTAGCTGAGAGAAAAAGAGAAGCAAAAGGCAAAGGAGAAAATGAAAGACATTCCCATCTGACTGCAGAGTTCCGAAGAATAACAGAGATAAGAAAGCCTTAGGGATGGAATGGGGAGGGAGGAGGGAGGACGGTTCAGGATGGGGAACACATGTATACCTGTGGCGGATTCATTTTGTTATTTGGCAAATCTAATACAGCTATGTAAAGTTTAAAAATAAAATAAAATTAAAAAAAATAAATAAATAAAAGCAAAAAAAAAAAAAAAGAAAGCCTTCCTAAGTGAACAATGCAAAGAAATAGAGGAAAGCAATAGAATGGGAAAGACTAGAGATCTCATCAAGATAATTAGAGATACAAAGGGAACATTTCACGCAAAGATGGGCACAATAAATGACAGAAACCATATGGACCTAACATAAGAGAAGATAGCAGAAGAAGAGGTGGCAAGAATACAGAGAAGATCTATAAAAAAAAATCTTAATGACCCAGATAACCATGATGGTGTGATCACTCACCTAGAACCAGACATCCTGGAGTGCAGTCAAGTGGGCCTTAGGGAAGCATCACTACGAACAAAGCTAGTGGAGGTGATGACATTCCACTTGAGCTATTTCAAATCCTAAAAGATGATCCTGTGAAAGTGGTATAGTCAATATGCTAGCAAATTTGAAAAACTCATCAGTGGCCACAGGACTGGAAAAGGTCAGTTTCATTCCAATCCCTAAGAAAGGCAATGCCAAAGAATGCTCAAACTCCTGCACATTTGTACTCCTTTTACATGCTAGCAAGGTAATCTTCAAAATCCTTCTAGCTAGGCTTCAACAGTAGGTGAACCAAGAACTTCCAGATGTTCAAGCTGGATTCAGAAAAGGCAGAGGAACCAGAGATCAAATTGCCAACCTCTATGGGATCATAGAAAAAACAAGAGAATTCCAGAGAAACATCTACTTCTGCTTCATTGACTATGACAAAGTCTTTGGCTGTGCGAATCACAACAAACTGTGGAATGCTTAAAGAGTTGGGAATACCAGACCACCTTACCTACCTCTTGAGAAACTTGTATGCAGATCAAGAAGCAAGTTAGAATTGGATACAGAACAGACTGGTTCCAAACTGGGAAAGGAGTTCGTCAAGGCTATATATTGTCATCCTGCTTATTTAACATATGCAAAGTAAGTACATCATTCAAAATGCCAGGCTGGATGAAGCACAAACTGGAATTAAGATTGCCAAGAGAAATATCAATAACCTCAGATATGCAGATGAGACCAGTCTTATGGTAGAAGGCAAAGAGAAACTCAAGAGCCTCTTGATAAGGTGAAAGAGGAGAGTGAAAAAGCTGGCTTAAAACTCAACATTCAAAAAATGAAGATGGTGGCATCTGGCATGGACCATAAAGAAGCCTGGGTGACAAAAAAATCAATGCTTTCAAAGTGTGTTGGAGAAGACTTTTGAGAGCCCCTTGGATAGCAAGGAGATCAGACCAGTGAATCCTAAAGGAAATCAGCCCTTAATATTTATTGGAAGAACTGATGCTGGAGCTGAAGCTCCAGTACTTTTGCCACCTGATACGAAGAGCTGACTCATTGAAAAGACCCTGATGCTGGGAAATATTGAGGGCAGGAAGAGAAGGGGGTGACAGAGGATGAGATGGTTAGATAGCTTTGCTGACTCAATGGACATGCATTTGAGCAAACTTGGGGAGATATTGAGGGACAGAAAAGCCTGGTGTGTTGCAGCCCATGGGGTCACAAACAGTCAGACAGGACTTAGCAACTGAACAATAACAAAGAAAAACAGTAGGAGGATTTTAGGAAAGATCAGTGGTAAGTTAAGAACACCTTTTGAACTCACTGTAATGTGCTCCTATTTCTAGGTGCACTTCCAGTTTATAAATGGAATGTACAGCATGAATCCTTAATAGGGAGTTCTGGGTGTCTCTAAGTTGTAATACAATTGCCACAGTTTTCTAAGTGTGTGATACAATGAAAATTTGAGTTTTGCCTTATTCTTGAACCCAAGTGTTAAAATGATTTATTAATTTTGTTATTTTATACTAAACTGATCATAGCATACCCAGGGCTTTCTCCTCTTCCTAATCTAACTACTCATGGCACAATGTTTGAGAAGAATCCTTAAAAATATTGAAATTACTTCACTAGCCTGCTTCCATTTTTTTCTTAGAAGATCTGAATCATTTTAGATTTTGAATATCCTAAAATAGTTTGCTAGTATTAAGGGAAAAGAAACTCCAAAAACATAAAAAAAATGGAAATAGCTTGTTGTCTAAGGTTGTCTCTCATTTGCTTCTTAGATTGGCCTATTCTGTCCCACTGCACATGCTGTTTGAAATAATGGCATTCTGTCCTCAGAAGCTGTACATAATTTCACAGGCATCTTGTCTGGAGTCTTTCCTTCTTAGTTCTCCAGATGCTACCCCATTTTTAATATATAAAAATTGTTTGGCAAATCCTAAATTTTAGCCAGGAAGAAAAACATTAAATATAGCAAGTCACGCAAGACTAGGCAATACCTAGTCTCCATATCTAATTTCTAGCTTTTGAATCAATGAAAAAATTGTTGTGAAGACCAAATTAAATTCTCTGCCTGTGCCATTATGTTTAAGTTAAAAAATGAAGGCATAAGAGTGAACAGAAAAGTTAGTACAAAGACAGTGCTCCATATAAAGTTATTCAATACAGTGCGCGTGCGCGTGTGTGTGTGTGTGTGTGTGTGTGCATGCACGTGCGCACTAAGTTGCTTCAGTCGTGTCCAGCTCTTTGTGATCCTGTGGACTCTACCCCTCCAGGCTCTTCTGTCCATTGGGATTCTCCAGGCAAGAATACTGAAGTGGGTTGCAATGCCCATCTCCAGGGGATCTTCCCCACCCAGGGTTCAAACCTGCATCTCTTAAGTCTGCGTTGGCAGGCGTATTCTTTAGTGGCATACACTCAATCATTAGAGAAGAGTTAAGTGCCTCAGGATCAGAAGAGAATGAATAGTGGCTATACCATGGTCTGAACTTCAGTTCATCTTTTTCATCTCTGAAAAACAGTTAATATCAACCACTTTTGCTTGCTTTACAGAAGTGTTATGACAGTCAAGGTGCTTTGTAAATCACGAAATGCTGTGCAAATATAAAGTGATATAGTCGTTCTCCTCCTCATCATTTTTACATTTTTAAAGAGATTATCATTCAGAAGTGAAAAAATAACTATCAGAGTGAATTTTAAAGTTTTTGAAAGGAAAATGAAAAATATGCTCTTTCTTTATACTCTTATGACTTGGTATATTTCCTAGGATAACTCAGTGAGAAATACATATTGGACAATTATATGAAAATGTCCTAAAAGAGCAAAAGACAAGTGACTATCATTGACAGAAATATCTGTATTTGATATTTTCTAAGTGAGTCATTGAAGCAAATCAGGAATACCAATTTCAGATGAATGTCAGCTGAATGTCAGATGTAAAACTTTCAGTAACTTCCATTGGGGGAATAAAAAAGATCTACTGGACTTATTTAGCTCTCTCATCTTTTTCCTCTCACCCTCTTTCCCCTCCTCCGTTCCCCTTTCCTCTTCTTGATTTCATTCTTTCACTCCCACGCTTCTTCCTTTCTTTCCGTCTCTGTCAGCAGAATTTGGAGGTGCTATAAGGAATATGAAAGAAATGGAAGGCAAAATCTACTGCTTTCAGGGAGTTTTTAATTTGGCTGGGTCCTTTGAAATTATCTGTGATTTAGGTAAGAGGAAATGTTTCATCATCATTTGTTTTCTGGGAACTCTTAATTAACTGTATTCTGTATAGAACAATAAAGAAGGCATCAGTCCTATTCCACAGGGTTACTCATTTTAATGTGATCCTAAATTTCTACCTCTCAGAGTTAACGTAATATAGGAGGAAAATAAGCTTTTTAGATTTTAGGTTTCTGAACTCTTTTGGTCAAAACATGAGAAAACTTGTTTTTTATAGATCTCTCCATGTATCAATCAACTCTTAGAACAACTAAGGACCTGACAGATGAGGTTTTAAATAAAAATTAATGATGGGCAATAATAAATCAATTTTTTTCTACCAGTTGCTCAAAGTGAAAGAAACTCTTTATGGAGATACTGATTTTCCTCCTAAGTTTTAAGCTCCCTTGAACATGAATATTCTGAAGACTGTTCTTTCTTGAAAGGTAATTTTGACTGCTATTTAAGATGCTTTGTGATGGCAACATCTTAAGTGTCTTCTCTGTTAGTTTGCATAAGGATGGTTTACTTATTTTCCATACTACCTATTTAACACATTAAAAAATTTTTTTGTGTGTGTCTTGTTATAAACACTATTTTGTGTTTTGTTTTAAATAACATTTCATAAAACTCAGTAGCTCTAGTGATAGCATTGTATATTTATGACATGTTCCAAAAATTATTAATTCACTTATCCTCATAAAACTTGAATCTGGACTGCCAGATGGTAATTGATACTAGAGTGAAAATTAAGACTATATAACAGTCATTTTGATCCCTGATAGGAAATGGCAACCTACTCCAGTATTCTTGCCCAGAAAATTCCATGTACAGAGGAGCCTGGTGGGCTACAGTCAATGGGGTCTCAAAGAATCTGACACAACTGAGTGCATGCGTGAATGTGCGTGCTCACACACACACACACACACACACACACACAGAAGAAGCAGCAATTATAACTTGTCTGAATTTTCAAAGTTCAATTAAGAATAAAATTGTTTTGCTTGATAGTACTTTAGAGAATATTTCAACTTGCAGGATAGATTAAAAAAGTAACCTCTCCTTGGGGGTAAAAAAATAAGCCAGAAACAGAACTTTTCTCAGTAACATTACAGATAGTAAGATGAAAACTACATTCTCACCTTTCTAGTGAAAATTGAATATATTATTATATAAAAGTCTGGAATTTCTGCAATATTAGTATTAAATGACTTTATTTTCCTGAGCATGGCACTTGCAAGAGAAAACTGTTTTATAAAAAATACTGCTGCTGCTGTTAAGTCGCTTCAGTCGTGTCCGACTCTGTGCGACCACAGAGACGGCAGCCTACCAGGCTCCCCCGTCCCTGGGATTCCCCAGGCAAGAACACTGGAGTGGGTTTCCATTTCCTTCTCCAATGCATGAAAGTGAAAAGAGAAAGTGAAGTCACTCAGTTGTCTCCGACTCTTAGCGACCCCATGGACTGCAGCCCACCAGGCTCCTCCG
The DNA here is from genome assembly GCF_029407905.1 of Bubalus kerabau. Taxonomy (NCBI): domain Eukaryota; kingdom Metazoa; phylum Chordata; class Mammalia; order Artiodactyla; family Bovidae; genus Bubalus; species Bubalus kerabau. The sequence continues at coordinate 146,616,959 of NC_073624.1, read as the reverse complement.
TACATGGGATTCTCCAGGCAAGAGTACTGGAGTGGGGTGCCATTGCCTTCTCCAATAAAAAATACTAGATATTTTTAAAAGGTAAAAAAATTGATATATGAACTAGGTAAAACTTTTCTAATTTTGAGGGAGGGTATTTTTAGGGCTTAAAATTAATGCTTATAAACTAATCAAATAATTTAAAAATATAACTATACCAGATTTTCATTAGCAGAATGAGTCTTGCTCTCTAAAAGTTTTCATGATAAACTTCTATATACTTACTCGCATGATGCTATGATAACTCAGAGCATTATTGAATCTCCTTCTTTTTGGCAACTACCTTTAATGTCAATTGATGGGTGATACTGAAAAATACTTCTGTGATTTTGTATTTTGTGTGTCAAAGTATGAATCACTTTTATTCATTAATATTCACTCTGAATAAATTTTGAGTAATTTCTGATATTAAAAGCAATATTGATGACATTCAAAAGAATGTGTACTTGGTCCTGAAAACCCTTCCAAATAAGTAGTTTGCCAAAATCTGAGCAATGGTAAGATCAAATCTTAACTAATCAAGAAACCAAATATTCAATACTACTTCTTCCCTGAAGCTTACATGATCATTTCCATTAGAATTAATCTCTTTTTATCAGTGTTCCTGTTATGCTTTATTTAAACCCCAGTTTTTATGCTTACCCCATTCTTCCCATAAAATAAGTTTTGTTGTACAAATCTGAATTTTCCATTTCAAATTCATTGACATAAAAAGCTGTCCTTAAGCGATCTTTGATTCTCCATAGTGCTCCAGACAGTGGAAAAACATAACAAACTTTCGTAAATTTTTGGTGAATTATTTGAATTTTGGGCTGTTTTGAAACTTGTGAAGGCTAAACACTTTTGGCTATGTAAATGAACAAAGATGAATCCCACTTAACCTTAAAATTGGGAAAATTTACAGTATCTCTGTTGCCGTTATGCAGGAAAGAACCCTTTAAGAGAGCATAAAAGGGACACATTTTTAGAAATGGTTATATATATAAATAAGCCTTGATCTTGGCTTAAAGCTCAACATTCAGAAAATGAAGATCATGGCATCCAGTCCCATCACTTCATGGGAAATAGATGGGGAAACAGTGGAAACAGTGTCAGACTTTATTTTTCTGGGCTCCAAAATCACTGCAGATGGTGACTGCAGCCATGAAATTAAAAGATGCTTACTCCTTGGAAGGAAAGTTATGACCAACCTAGATAGCATATTTAAAAGCAGACACATTACTTTGCCAACAAAGGTCCGTCTAGTCAAGGCTATGGTTTTTCCAGTGGTCATGTATGGATGTGAGAGTTGGACTGTGAAGAAGGCTGAATGCTGAAGAATTGATGCTTTTGAAACTGTGGTGTTGGAGAAGACTCTTGAGAGTCCCTTAGACTGCAAGGAGATCCAACCAGTCCATTCTGAAGGAGATCAGCCCTGAGATTTCTTTGGAAGGAATGATGCTAAAGCTGAAACTCCAGTCTTATGGACTCTATGGGAGAGGGAGAAGGTGGGAAGATTTGGGAGAATGGCATTGAAACATGTAAAATATCATGTATGAAAGAGTTGCCAGTCCAGGTTCGATGCACGATACTGGATGCTTGGGGCTGGTGCACTGGGATGACCCAGAGGGATGGTATGGGGAGGGAGGAGGGAGGAGGGTTCAGGATGGGGAACACATGTATACCTGTGGCGGATTCATTTTGATATTTGGCAAAACTAATACAATTATGTAAAGTTTAAAAATAAAATAAAATTAAAAAAATAAAAATAAAGCTGAAACTCCAGTACTCTGGCCACCTCATGCAAAGATTTGACTCATTGGGAAAGACTCTGATGCTGGGAGGGATTGGGGGCAGGAGGAGAAGGGGACAACAGAGGATGAGATGGCTGGATGGCATCACTGACTCGATGGACGTGAGTCTCAGTGAACTCCGGGAGTTGGTGATGGACAGGGAGGCCTGGTGTGCTGCGATTCATGGGGTCGCAAAGAGTCGGACACGACTGAGCGACTGATCTGATCTGATCTGATCTTGACAGTACATTTAAACAAAAGACTGTATACTTGAGCTCTTGTTCTTCCTCAAAAACCTTCAAAATATGCAGACGCATACACATATCCCCCAGGCCTTTTTCTTTCAGTTATTCATTTCATTTGCTAGGATATTTTAAAGGTTGGCCTACTACCATTGTATGAAATACTATAAATCTGTCTGTTCACAGCTTTTGATAGCAAGGTTTTTTTTTGTTTGTTTGTTTGTCTTTGTCAGATGCTTTGGGACTGAGTTGCAAGAGAAGATGATCTTGACAGAGTCTAAAGTACTAGGCTTTTTGACATAGTGTGGTAAAGCCGTACTATTGGTATTAACATAATTGTGTTATTAAATGCATCAAAGGTGAGGTATTTAAAGCAAATTAAACAAGTGATATTCTCATTTCATGAACCACATTTAATCTCATGCTTGGCTGTTTTTATGATAGAGTTATAGTAATAGAGAAAATTAGGCCTGAGTGACTATACCTCCAGAAAGAGATGCATAGAATTTGATGAAAAAGGAACACTGAAAGCCAAATGGGAAAACAAGGGAGATGGCATTCATGAAGACAGAAGGGATTAGCTGAGATTATTTTAGAACTATTTGCCCTGAGACAATGACATTATATGGGTGATGTTTAGAGAAGAGTCCTGACTTTGAGCCCAAGCTCCATCAATGACTCACTGTGTGACCTGGAACAAATTAATCTTGTGCTTCAGTGTTCTTATTTATAAAACAGAGATAATTACATATGCTATAAAATTCTTGTAAGGATCAAATTTGAAAAGAGACCTGGATATCTTTCTAGTGTAAATCAACTGATTATGATAAAGTCATTCATATTAAAACCATGTTGCAGAAACTTTATCATCCTACCATATTTGAACCTGATTCATTCATTTACTCAGAAAATATTCAATAAATGTAGGCACTGTGTTTATTAGGTATACAGTTGTGATTAGAACAGATCTAGTTTCTGCTCTCCGGATACTTAGGATCTAGTAAGGGTCATTAATAAGCAAATGCTGAAAATAAGAGTTGTTAACAGACTCCATTTAACCCACTTGCCATGTACTTACTGTTTTCCATTTCCTCTGGAAAACACATTGACTAACATCTTTTGTACACTGAATGACTGGCTAATGTTAACAGCTAATATTCCCTTCTCCAGGGGATCTTCCCAACCCAAGGACTGAACTCATGTCTCCTGCATTGCAGGCAGATGCTTTACCAGCTGAACCAACCAGGGACTAGCTCTAAACACTCGTTGAGCTTCTCAGGTGGCTCAGTGACAAAGAATCCACCTGCTAATGCGGGAGACACAGGTTCAATCCCTGGGTCAGGATGATCCCGTGGAGAAGGAAATGGCAACTCACTCCAGTATTCTTGCCTAGAGAATCCCATGGAACGAGGAGCCTGGAGGGCTATAGTCCATGGGGTTGCATAAGAGCCGGACACAATTTAGCAACTAAACAACAACAAACACTTGCTAAGATCTGTTATAAGTGGTTTTCATAAATCTTCACAACAATATTTAATTGTGGATACTATTTTCATTCCCATTGTGCAGATGAGGAAAGTGAGACACAGAAGTGATTTGCTCATGGTTAACACCATTAGTAGGTAGTAAATCAGGATTTACACATAGGCAGTCTAGTTTCAGAGTCCATGGTCTTAACCACTATGTAACAATGCAACTCACTAAGTTGAAACCTTATTCAAAGGTGAGTTGTATTTGTTCCCAAACATGTTTTTACCAGTTTTACTAGTTTTTGTTATGTAATTTATTTAAATATCATGTAAAACAATAAACTAGGAATGCAAAATACAAATATGATTTTGTGTTTGTAAATTAAATTGAATACATTGTGAGAATTAAGGAGACTTACCTAAAAAGTTTCCATATCAGAAATGGGTAAAAACTAAAAGAATAAAGGTTTATTGTAAACGCATAGACATTTACTGCAGTTGGCCTTCTGTGTTATTATGTTCTCATATTTCCAACTGCTGGGCATACACACTGAGGAAACCAGAATTGAAAGAGACACGTGTACCCCAATGTTCATCGCAGCACTGTTTATAATAGCCAGGACATGGAAGCAACCTAGATGTCCATCAGCAGATGAATGGATAAGAAAGCTGTGGTACATATACACAATGGAGTATTACTCAGCCATTAAAAAGAATACTTTTGAATCAGTTCTAATGAGGTGGATGAAACTGGAGCCTATTATACAGAGTGAAGTAAGCCAGAAAGAAAAACACCAATACAGTATACTAAGGCATATATATGGAATTTAGAAAGATGGTTACAATAACCCTGTATAGGAGATAGCAAAAGAGACACTGATGTATAGAATAGTCTTTTTGACTCTGTGGGAGAGGGAGAGAGTGGGATGACTTGGGAGAATGGCATTGAAACATGTATAATATCATATATGAAACGAGTAGCCAGTCCAGGTTCGATGCACCATACTAGATGCTTGGGGCTGGTGCACTGGGATGACCCAGAGGAATGGTACGGGGAGGGAGGAGGGAGGAAGGTTCAGGATGGGGAACACGTGTATACCTGTGGCAGATTCATGTTGATATATGGCAAAACCAATATAATATTGTAAAGTTAAAAAATAAAATAAATTAAAAAAATAAAAATAAATGAAAGTGGAAGTTACAAATATATGTATATATATTTCCAATGATTAAACTATTACTAAAATAAAAAGACTTGGCCCTAAACAAATAGTTGTCAAATAAATGAATATTTATATATTTTAAATTATGACTCCTATGATTAAAGTAATACATATATATATATACAAATAATTTTTTGTGATATATGATTTAACCAAATTTTTGCCTAATGTACCAACTGTCCTTCAAGAAAGAAATATTTGCAAATACCTATTCTATCTGGTCAAATGTTAAAATTATGGTTGGTATCTTGGGCAGAGATATGAGTTTCTATTGCTCCAGGAGGGTTAGTCACAGTGTATTCTGTAGAGGACAGTTTATGGATCCTGGTGTGATCCATAAAGGATAGATATTGGATCTCCATGTGGTGTTTGGAGAACTAATCGTGGCTCACAGAGTGGATTTGTTTTTGCATCATGAAACCAACTCAGTTCTTTTCAGGGCAGCATAATATAGTAGAAAGAAAGTATTGGATTTTAGATAGAAATAGTCTACATCTGCATCTCTATGCCTAGCATTTTTCAGCCTAGTTTCTATCTTTGGGGTTGGAAATATAAGTATTATTGCTAGAGATAACATAGTCAATGAATATTAGTTAAATGGACGAGAATAATTCAGAAACTGCACAGGATTAAATTGCATGTTTTCATACTACAGTATTCATTCAGTTATTGTAACACTTTACATTGTGCAGTGATACCTATAAATCTGTGAGCTCCATGAGTCTAGATCTTGGCTTGTTAAATTTTGTTCTGATGTCTGCACCTAGCCAATTGTTTAGGTCCTTCTAGTTAGTATATGGGAGGTACTTTTTCTGTGAACTGACTGGAAATCTCCTACATCTAACCAGACATTTCGATGACAAAATGATATATGGAATATAAAATATTTCAATACTTCCAGATTTAGATGTTGTAGAGGCATTTTTCTTCTCCTCATTCCCTCAGAGCCCATGGTAAATATCAAAGACAAAGAAAAAAATATGCCATCTCCAAGGAAGCAAACAAGCTGCTGCTGCTGCTGCTAAGTTGCTTCAGTCGTGTCTGACTCTGTGCGACCCCATAGATGGCAGCCCACCAGGCTCCCCCGTCCCTGGGATTCTCCAGACAAGAACACTGAGTAGGTTGCCATTTCCTTCTCCAATGCAGGAAAGTGAAAAGTGAAAGTGAAGTCGCTCAGTCGTGTCAGACTCTTTGTGACCCCATGGACTGCAGCCCACCAGGCCCCTCTGCCCATGGGATTTTCCAGGCAAGAGTACTGGAGTGGGTTGCCATTGCCTTCTCTGAAACAAGGCACTATACAATCTCAACGACACAGATTATTAAGCTCATATATTAAATATTGTAGCCTCTGCTTGGATAATTAAGCCTACTGAGATACGACACTGGTGCCTCAACCTTAACATGCACTATTCCCTGAAAGTCATATCTGAGAGTCTTTGATTAAAAAGAATTTGATTTCTGGGAGCATAAGATAAATGGAGGACATCCCTATAAAGACCCCACCTGCACTCTAGAATGGTTGAGGAGGGAAGCCTCAGAGGGGTATTTTTCAAACCAGGTCATTCTCTTCTCCAGCACTTGCTCTCCAAGTCCAGGCAGCTTGCTAGAGGAGAAGGTGGCATACTGCTATAGACAGAACCTGCACTGATCCATGCAGGCTCCTTATCTGAAAAACGTGATGGGGGAGAAATACTTGCAGTGTTAAGGAAATAAAAGTTTGGAAATAAGGTATTTGAGTCATAATCTGAAATGGTGGCTGCAGATTTCTCCAGCTAATTTACAGCCATTCTACCCCCCTCTCCCCTTTCCCTTTCCATTGTACTACTTGTTTTTTTTTGCCAATGTCATTAAAAGATGAGTAGTGATCAGAAAGGGATCAATGGAAAAATCCATGCATTGAAACTGCCATTTTCTCTTTCATTTAAGAAGATAACAAGCAAAACAGCTATGAAAAACATGTATCACAAGAGGTATGTTTCTTTTTTTTTTTTTCCAGACAAAATGGACTTTATCTTTTTAGCTAAAAATTTTTTTTTGCTGTTTTTTTTTTAATTTTATTTTATTTTTAAACTTTACATAATTGTATTAGTTTTGCCAAATATCAAAATGAATCCGCCACAGGTATACATGTGTTCCCCATCCTGAACCCTCCTCCCTCCTCCCTCCCTATACCCTCCCTCTGGGTCGTCCCAGTGCACCAGCCCCAAGCATCCAGTATCGTGCATCGAACCTGGGCTGGCGACTCGTTTCATACATGATATTATACATGTTTCAAGGCCATTCTCCCAAATCTCCCCACCCTCTCCCTCTCCCACAGAGTCCATAAGACTGATCTATACATCTGTCTCTTTTGCTGTCTCATACACAGGGCTATTGTTACCATCTTTCTAAATTCCATGTATATGCGTTAGTATACTGTATTGGTGTTTTTCTTTCTGGCTTACTTCACTCTGTATAATAGGCTCCAGTTTCATCCACCTCATTAGAGGTATGTTTCTTAAAGATAAAAGTTAGAGACAGGAGAGTTCAGAGAAGATAGCATATGACAATAAAAGGAGATAAAAATAGAGCTAGCAGAGTTCAGGAAAAAATGAAAATGGAAATGAAAAAACTAATGAAAATAAAATATACACTAGATACAACAGAAATAGAATAAACAACTGAAAACAGAGGAAAGATACCAGGTATAAAAAACTGGTGAAATGAAATGTGTACAAATAATATAAAATTTTTACGAGGATGAAAGATATGGGTAACAATGAAAAGAGAGCCATCATATACCTAATTGGTAAAAAGAAAATATCAACAAAAATACAAAAATAAACAGAATAAAACTATTGCAAAGATTTGAGTCTTTAAATTGAAAGGCCATACTATGTTCTAGGAAAATTGATAGAGAGTAATGATTTCCAAGATATATTTTGTTACTGTTTCCTCAAGTCCAACAATAAAGAAAGAGTCAATCATACAAACATTTAAGGAGAAAAAGTGAAATACATAAAATATATATAAGGGGGAAAATAGCTTGGCCTCCAATTTCTACATAATGTCAGAAGCCAGAAAAGCAATTTCTACAAAGTTCTGAAGGAAGGGAAGTGTGACCCAAGTTTTATTTTCAGCTGAATATAAATTAAACAGAGAGACAATCTGAAACAAGAAAGAACCTAAACAATATAGAACCCTAGAGCTCTTTAAACACACACACACACATACACACACATGCAAATAAGTTAATTATCAATAGCTCAAGAATGGAGAAACTCTGATTAGTAACTATTTGTTGAGAACTCAGATGTATTTCGGAGAAGGCAATGGCACCCCACTCTAGTACTCTTGCCTGGAAAACCCCATGGAGGGAGGAGCCTGGTGGACTGCAGTCCATGAGGTCGCGAAGAGTAGGACACAACTGAGCGACTTCACTTTCACTTTTCACTTGCATGCATTGGAGAAGGAAATGGCAACCCACTCAGTGTTCTTTCCTGGAGAATCCCAGGGACGGGGGAGCCTGGTGGGCTGCTGTTTATGGGGTCGCACAGAGTTGGACACGACTGAAGCGACTTAGCAGCAGCAGCAAATGTATTTAATTGTGAATCAAAAAAATAACTGTAGGAATTCATAGACTACTATAAATGTTACAAACTGTAATAATGTAAACAATAATGGTAGGGGTCAAAAAAAGGCATTACTAGACGTAGCAGTGAGTTAATTTCTCTTTGTCCATAACATAGGGTTAATGGCTATTACCTAATGTTGATATATATAATTAAAGATAATTCAACCTCCTAAAGTTTTTCAATTCTTTCTCAATGTTGGAATGCCCTTTTAGAAAAGAAAATAATATCCTTTGCATTTAAGAAGCATTTACCTGAATTTCAGTAATTCCACCAGTTTTTAGTTCAGTATTTTCTGGTTAAGTTCAAGGAGAAGGAAATGTAGCATATTTGATTAAAATATCATATATAACTTGATATTATTTTTATTAAAATTAAGGTTTATGTATGGATACATTTCTCTGATCCATCTTTCTATCTTAATAGATATTTAGTAATTCTTAGAATGATGTTTACTTGGTGTCAGTGGTATTTATTTCTGATAAATGGACCTTGGATTACCTAAGACAAAACTTCCTATGGACTTTTCTATATTATTTAAAGTTTTTATAAAGAATATATATCATCTCAATAAAACAGTACTCGTAATTTTGAAAACTATAGCTTCACCGGTGGCTCAGATGGTAAAGAATCCATCTGCAGTGTGGGAGACCCAGGTTTGATCCCTGGGTCAGGAAGATCCCCTGGAGAAGGAAATGGCAACCGCTTCAGTATTCTTGCCAGGAGAATCCCATGGACTGAGAAGCCTGGTAGGTTATAGTCCATGGGGTCTCAAACAGTTTGACAGAATTGAGTGACTAACACACTGAAAATTAAGCATTACCATGATCTTTGCTTAGATATTTCCCCCTATGTCTATTATAGTAAATCTCTGGCAAATTTTATTTATTTGCCAGAATTATAAGCTTTGGAATTGAAATATAAAAAGAATTATTGGATCAGTTTATTTTCTTTAATATTTTAACCTAAAAACCAGTTTCTCTAGAAGAATGTATTTCAAGAAAACATATATCTGAAGCAGACACCATCTGGGGTTCCTAGATAAAGGTATTTTTTGATTTACATATCCTATAACCCCACAGGTTACACGATTAGAAAGAAAATGACAACCCACTCCAGTGTTCTTTCCTGGAGAATCCCAGGGATGGGGGAGCCTGGTGGGCTGCCGTCTATGGGGTCGCACAGAGTTGGACACGACTGAAGCGACTTAGCAGCAGCAGCAGTGGCAGCAGCTCATTAAAACTGTAAATAGAAACTAAGCTTCTCTTCAACTAAACAGCATGACATAAATAACAATTTTTGTGTAAACCTATAATGGTTCCTGCATCAACTTTATGAGGGATATATATAAGCCCAGTGTGGTTATAAATTTAAGAAAATTACTCGTACATCTGTGAAGCACTGAGGTATGTGTGGCACAGAATGTTAGGAAAATAAATTCCTTTTCTACTTAAACGTATAGTTCAGTTCAGTTCAGTTCAGTTCAGTCACTCAGTCGTGTCCGGCTCTTTGCCACCCCATGAACCGCAGCATGCCAGGCCTCCCTGTCCATCACCAACTCCCCGAGTCCACCCAAACCCATGTCCATCAAGTCGGCGATACCATCCAACCGTCTCATCCTCTGTTGTCCCCTTGTCCTCCTGCCCCCAATCCCTCCCAGCATCAGGGTCTTTTCCAATGAGTCAACTCTTTGCATGAGGTGGCCAAAGTATTGGAGTTTGAGCTTCAGCATGAGTCCTTCCAATGAACACTCAGGACTGATCTCCTTTAGGATGGACTGGTTGGATCTCCTTGCAGTCCAAGGGACTCTCAAGAGTCTTCTTCAACACCACAGTTCAAAAGCATCAATTCTTCAGGGGCTCAGCTTTCTTCACAGTCCAACTCTCACATCCATACATGACCACTGGAAAAACCATAGCCTTGACTAGACAGACCTTTGTTGGCAAAGTAATGTCTCTGCTTTTTAATATGCTGTCTAGGTTGGTCATAACTTTCCTTCCAAGGAGTAAGTGTCTTTTAATTTCATGGCTGCAATCACCATCTGCAGTGATTTTGGAGCCCCCCCCCCAAATAAATTGACTTTGTATTGAACCCAAATACAAACTGATCATCTTGGTTCTTTGCTTTGAAGTGAAAAAGATTGTTTTTGTTGTTGTTTTGTTTGTTTTTGCCGGTTCCCTTTTCTCTATCCTTAATCACTTGTTTTTAAAGGTAGAGCTGCTGGAGTTTTACAGCACAGCATCCACAGGGAGGCCTTACTTAGCCAGTTCTTGGACCATTTGGCTGTGACTGCCTTTTCCCAACCTTCACAGCATACTTGGACAGTGAGAGGTCGTTCCACATCCTTGGAATTGTGAGCCTTTATCCTCTCTGCATTTTCAAGTAACGACTTTAGAATCCACGCAACCAGCAATGTATATTTGGAAATAACTATCTCAAGATATCACACCAGAGTCACTTTCAAACTCTTCACAGGAAAAACTTGTTTTTGTATTTTATCTATAGCTGTAACACTGAGTCATTTACCTACCTGTTTTGATTGAACCTTCCTCAAAATTAACTATTTCTCAAAGTTAACTATATGATGGTAATACCTTTAATAATTTTGTATTAAGAAAAGGAAATAACCTTTGCTTGTGGCCATAAACTGGTGTAACTAGCTGTGCTTGTAAGAATAAATCTGCAGTATGGTGTTATCTGAGGTCATGGGGTAGTTCACAATAAAGGGCTTTAGTATGACTATTAGAAGGCAATGGCACCCGACTCCAGTACTCTTGCCTGGAAAATCCCATGGACGGAGGAGCCTGGTGGGCTGCAGTCCATGGGGTCGCTAAGAGTCAGACACGACTGAGCGACTTCACTTTCACTTTTCACTTTCATGCATTGGAGAAGGAAATGGCAACCCACTCCAGTGTTCTTGCCTGGAGAATCCCAGGGACGGGGGAGCCTGGTGGGCTGCCGTCTATGGGGTCACACAGAGTCAGACACGACTGAAGTGACTTAGCATAGCATAGCATAGCATGACTATTTTGCACAGGAAGTGGATGCTCTTTGAAGCAGTGCTGTATGTCTAAGCATGCTGTCTCTAAATAGTCTGCTTTGCTTATTTGTAACCATAACAGTTATTATTTTAAAAGTTTTGAAATTTTTTGTTTTAACAAAACAAAACTAATACAGTTATGTAAAGTTTAAAAATAAAATAAAATTAAAAAAAAATTCCAATAAAGAAAGCATATCTGAATAAAAGACTTTTAAAATTGCTCTTTGAAACAGAGTAAATGTTACATATATGTAACTTTAATTTTGAATGGTAGAGAAATTTATGAAACTAGGGGAGGCAACCTGATGTGGTATTAAGGACAGAGGCTACTGAAAACAGATCTGAATTTCAGTCTGGCTCCTCCACCCCTTAGAATCTGACTTTTAACTTTTATTTTTTTGGGCTCCAAAATCACTGCAGATGGTGATTGCAGCCATGAAATTAAAAGACGCTTACCCCTTGGAAGCAAAGTTATGACCAACCTAGATAGCATATTCAAAAGCAGACACATTACTTTGCCAACAAAGGTCTGTCTAGTCAAGGCTATGGTTTTTCCAGTGGTCATGTATGGATGTGAGAGTTGGACTGTGAAGAAGGCTGAGAGTCGAAGAATTGATGCTTTTGAACTGTGGTGTTGAAGAAGACTCTTGAGAGTCCCTTGGACTGCAAGGAGATCCAACCAGTCCATTCTGAAGGAGATCAGCCCTGGGATTTCTTTGGAAGGACTGATGCTAAAGCTGAAACTCCAGTACTTTGGCTACCTCATGCGAAGAGTTGACTCATTGGAAAAGACTCTGATGCTGGGAGGGATTGGGGGCAGAAGGAGAAGGGGACGACAGAAGATGAGATGGCTGGATGGCATCACCGACTCGATGCACATGAGTCTGAGTGAACTCAGGGAGTTGGTGATGGACAGGGAGGCCTGGCGTGCTGCGATTTATGGGGTCACAAAGAGTCGGACACGACTGAGTGACTGAACTGAACTGAACTAAGCTCTCTGGGCTTCAATTTTATTTTACTGTAGTATTGTTTTTTATAGAAATAGGATTGACTTACAATGTCGTGTTTCAGATGAACAGCATATGATTCAGTTATACATATATATATGTGTGTGTATATATATACTTATTTTTACATTCTATTCCATTATAGGTTATTATTAATACAAGAATTTGAGTATGGTTCCCTGTGCTATGTATTAGGTCCTGTTGATTATTTTATATATAGTAATGTGTATATTTTAATCGCAAACTCCTAATTTATCCCCTCATTCCCCCTTTGGTAACCATAAGTTTCTTTTCTATGTCTGTGAGTCATTTCTGTTTTGGAAACAAGTTCGTTTGTATCATTTTTTTAGATTTCACATATAAGCAACAGCATGTGATGTTTGTCTTTGGCTTACTTCAGTAGTATGATAATCACTAGGTCCATCTATGTTATTGAAAATGACATTATTTTATTCTTTTTATGAATGAAATAATATATTTTTATACATATATACCACATCTTTATTCATTCATTTGTCGATGGTTTCTTCCCTGTCCTGGCTTGTGTAAATAGTGCCGCTATAAACACTGTGGTTCGTGTATCTTTTTGCGTTGGTTTTTTCCAGATATGTGCCCAGGAGTGGAATTACAGGAGCATGTAGTAGCTATATTTTTAGCTTTTTAAGCATCCTCCATACTCTTCTTCACTGTGGCTGTACCAATTACACACTGCTGTTGTTCAGTTGCTAAATCATGTCCAAATCTTTATGACTCCATCGACTACAGCACGCCAGGCTTCCCTGTCCTTTCCTTGCTCAAACTCATGTCCATTGAATCGGTGATGCCATGCGACCATCTCATCCTCTGTCACCTCCTTCTCATCCTGCCCTCAGTCTTTCCCAGCATCAGGGTCTTTTCCAGTGAGTTGGCTGTTTGCGTTAGGTGGTCAAAGTATTGGAGCTTCAGCTTGAGTATCAGTTCTTACAATGAATATTCAGGGTTGATTTCCTTTATGATTGACTTGTTTGATTTCCTTGCAGTCCAAGGGACTCTCAGAAGTCTTCCAGCACCACAATTAAAAAGCATCAATTCTTTGACACTCAGCCTTCTTTATAGTCCAACTCTCACATCCATACATGACTACTAGAAAAAAACATAGCTTTGACACTATGGACCTTTGTTGGCAAAGTAATGTCTCTGGTTTTTACTGTGCTGTTTAAGTTTATCTTAGCTTTTCTTCCAAGGATCAAGTGTCTTCTAATTTAATGGCTACAGGCACAAAGGAGGGTCTTCTTTTCCACATTCTCTTCAGCATTTCTTATTTGTAGGCTTTCTTATGATGGTTGTTCTGACTGGTGTGAGGTGATACCCCACTGTACTTTTTTAATTTTCATTTCTCTAATAATTAGCAATGTAATTTTATCTGGAAAATGAAGGGTTAAGCCTTTTCTAATTTACAATTGTTACAAAATAATAATATACAATGACACTATCACTAATGAATATTACTTAATTGCCGCTATAGTACACAAGAACTTGGGGCTTCCCAGGTGGTGCTAGTGGTAAAGAACCCACCTGCCTAATGCAGGAGACATAAGAGATGCAAGTTCAATCACTAGGTTGGAAAGATCCCCTGGAGGAGGGCATGACAACCCACTCCAGTATTCTTGCCTGAGGATCCCATGGACAGAGGAGTGTTGCAGGCTATAGTCCATAGGGCCACAAAGAATAAGACTTCTTGCTTAGAAAATAAAAGGGAAAGCTATTGATTATTAATGTTTATTTTCATGATGAAATAACAAGATTGAAAATAGCATTTCCTGCTACTAACTAATAACTGCTTTATATTCATGGGACTATAATATTTTTTCCAGCCTGCGGAATATGTTATGATAAGCTCCAGTTATATTTTCTGGGATCACTTTGAATAAAGTCTATCAGACATTTGCAAATCATGGACAACTAGAAATCTTGATTGTTTTGTAGAACAATATATCCAAAATCAGTGTAAAGATGGAAATCACTCAGAGTCCTAAGTGATTATATTTGTCCAAATAAGAAGACAATCAATAAGAAGATACATAAATGATAGGACTCTTTAGGGATACTGGACATAAATTGTCATGATTTTTGTCTTTCTAGATTTCCAGGAGACAATTTTTATACATGTTGTGCTGTATGTCCTTCTAGCAAGTAGATTTTATTTTTCTTTTCTACGATAACAAACAAATAATGCTTTTTGAAATAAAGCTTGAAGAAAATAAAGGCTGTGAAATACTGGAGGTTTTCATCATTCTAAAACGACAGAGGTGAATATTTACAATTTCCTTCCAATTGTGAACTGTGACAATTTATGCTATATCAAAGAATTTTTAAATGGGAAAATCAACATAAAAGCAAAGGAGAGAAGAGATTTTAAAGAGGTCTGGACCCTTGCCTTAGGTGAGCATATTAGAGATCTTCAGTGAGGAGGTAATATTTCTACACTCTCTGGGTTTCAGTTCTCCAGCTGAAAAATAAGTGGGTAAGACCAGATAATCCCTTTCAGCTCTGAATTCTCTGACCTTGTGATATTCTTCATACTTTGTGACATAGAAAATCTGTCACTCACTAGAGGGTTTTCTCCATTTGTTGTAGACAGCACGAGACACTGAGCAGTGTGTATAAGGACGTAGACTTTAGAGTCAGAGAGGGTTGTGTGTGAATCATATTTAGTGGTCTTGTGATTTTTCATAAATTACTATAACTTCCTTGCTACTGCTGATGAAGTCACTTCAGTCATGTCCGACTCTTTACGACAACATGGACCGTAGCCCTTCAGGCTCCTCTCCATGTGATTCTCCAGGCAAGAATTCTGGAGTGGGTTGCTGTTTCCTTCTCCAGGGAATCTTGCCAACCCAGGGATTGAACCAGTGTCTTTTATGTCTCCTGCATTGGCAGGCGAGTTCTTTAACACTGACACCACTTGGGAAGTCCATAACTAAAGCTTCTATTTCTTCATACTTCAAGTGTGGAGAATAATTCCTAAATAATAACATGCTCAGAATGATGTAGGAAATGTTTGTCAAAGCCAGCTATGAGCACTCCTAAGGATCCATAGTGAGTGTCAAGGACAAGTGATTAAGAGCCTGAATTCTGAACCCTAGCTCTGCTACTTGCTAGCAGAAAGTTACTTCTTCAAGTTCTGCTTCAGTTTCTTCTTCTGTATGTGTGAATGACAGTAAAACCTACCAACTAGGATTAAATCAATTCACACATGTAAAGTACTTAGAAAAGTGCCTGGCACGTATAAGCACTCTACGTATTTGTTATCATCTTCATCAGCATAATTGTACAAAAGCCCAGAATGAATTGGTGCATCACCCTTTAATTTTAATTCTATTAAAATATTTAGGGAAAAATGCTGCTTTATATTAGAACAAACATGTATAGATTATGGAACAGAATGAAAAATTTCCATAGGCATTGACAATAAAGCCTAAAGCAGCACTCTAAGTTACCTCTGGTATTCTGAATGCACTTTACAGCCTAATTTCTGTAATAGTATTAGCAATAGTGGATTCCTCTTTATGTGTAACATCCATTATAGTGTGTTATATACAACAAAATAACGTAGCTCAGCAGTATAATAAGAGATCACTGAAAAGCATTTCAGAATCAAAACATGAACTTAATGTTACCATCTCTTTGTAACTCTAAATCTATGCTATATTATACAGAGATTTTACTCTTTTCTTATAATTTTGGTCACATAAAATGCTAGATTGACATCTCTGGTGAACACATTTTTAATTTCAATTTAATAATTTGAGATTTTATGGATTTATATTATATGCACCTATTATTGGAGAAGGGCATGGCAACCCACTCCAGTATTCTTGCCTGGAGAATTTCATGGACAGGGGAGCCTGGCGGGTTAGAGTCCATGGGGTCACAAAGAGTCGGATACTACTGAAGCAACTTAGCACACACTCCTATTATAGTTGTTCAAGGTCCATGATAAATGTTTTCTTGAAAATGTTAGTTCAATTTTAGGTTCAGGAAACAGTAAATAATGTTAGCCATAAAGGGATATAATTCAATCAATATTTACTTGGCATATATAAATGTGTCAAACCTTGCTAGGTGCTGGTTATATGAAAATGGATAAGTTCTAGTCTTTCTGGTAGGAGTTTTCAGCATTTGGGGTATGGCAAACACTTGTGTTCCACTGAATCAATAGGTCTTCCTAACTCTTTTGTCTCTTGCATGCTGTACTATAGTACTGAGAGATGCCTAGCAGCTGCTGAGATGTGGGCAGAAATTTGCTGGAGGTGAAAATGGTAAGGGTAGTAGGGATATCTCAGTTTTCCTATTAAAACAGGTAGTTTGTGGATAATGCTCCTCTTCTCATCTTGCCTTGAGCAGGGATCTAAAATGCCTGTTGGACAGTTGCCATTTTGGGACTATGAGGTGATAAGCCAGAAACAATTGGCGAGGTTTTAGGTTTCACTTCCTTTAGTCAGCAGTCCAACACAAGATGACACTATGTCCTGATTTTATTTTCTTTATAAGACAAATAATAGATATTTTAAAAGTTTTAAATAATATTAGGTTTTCTATTATTGTATCTGAACACAATCCTAAGATGAGAGGAGACATACTTTCTTACTAATAATTATGAGAGAACATGTAGTTACTATAACTATAAAGATAACTTTCTGCTGCCACTCCTGCTAAGTCACTTCAGTCGTGTCTGACTGTGCGACCGCAGAGACGGCAGCCCACCAGGCTTCCCCGTCCCTGGGATTCTACAGGCAAGAACACTGGAGTGGGTTGCCATTTCCTTCTCCAATGCATGAAAGTGAAAAGTGAAAGTGAAGTCACTCAGTCGTGTCTGACTCTAGTGACCTCATGGACTGCAGCCTACCAGGCTCCTCTGTCCATGGGATTCTCCAGGCCAAAGTACTGGAGTGGAGTGCCATTGCCTTCTCTGGATAACTTTCTAAAGAACATAAATGATATATATAATCTGCTGTAGTACACATGTGCATTCCTGTGAGCATGCATATGTGTATAGTTTCCTTGTAATTCCTCAGTACATCGAGTTGATAAGTTGTTGTTGTTCTTCAGTCGCTCAGTTGTGTACAACTCTTTGCAACCCCATGGACTGCCACACGCCAGGCTTCCCTGTCCTTCACAGTCTCCTGGAGTTTACTTAGACTCATGTCCATTGAGTTGGTGATTCCATCCTGTAGTTCCCCCAAAGCAAGGGTCACTATCTTCAGTTCAGTTCAGTTCAGTTGCTCAGTCATGTCTAACTATTTGCAACCCCACGGACTGCAGCACGCCAGGCTTTCCTGTCTGTCACCAACTCCCGGAGTTTACTCAGACTCATGTCCGTTGAGTCAGTGATGCCATCCAACCATCTCATCCTCTGTTGTCCCCTTCTCCTCCCACCTTCAATCTTTCCCAGCATCAGTGTCACTATCTTGCAAGGTATCAAAAGTTTCCTGACTCAGAGAGAAGAAACAAATGGGTAATAGAAGGCTGTGAGAAAAGCAAGTTTAAAGCCTTGAAGCTTCTGGGGGAGGTAGCGGAAGATGAACCTATATTGAAATGACAGGGTTCTTTAGACCTAAGTTGCAGAGCCAGACAATATCAGAAATATGAAAGAGTTGGGATGGGAGAAAAGAATGAAAACCATACTATAGAAGGTCTGTGATGTAAAAGGATTTGTTTTTAGACATGTACACCAGATGGTGAGGTGGGGCCTAGGAAAAGGAAATAAAAGATTTGATGACAGAAAGTTGAAGTGAAAAAATCTAACAAGAGATTGTGCCTATTCCTGTTCTTTTTCTCAATCTGAACCATGAAATATGAGTAATAATTTGAAATGAAACTAAAGAGACAGTAATATAATCAAGGGCCAAATGAAAAAGCAAAACAAGAAAAAATTTCCTCCCAACATAGGAAGAGTTAGGAAAAAGATTATTCATTAGCTGGAATAAACTATATATGATATAGGCAGACAAACAAGTCAACAAAAATCAATCCTGAAAATTTCATGTCTGTAGGGATCAAAGTTGAGATTCAGTGATAAACAGTGATAAAAGAAATGATAAGGAGAAACATATGATATATAAATAAAAGTTTAACATAGACAAAAGATATTAGAAGCAATAACAAACATGACTGAAACAAAGTTAAGAATAAGGAGAAAAGCCTTGAGAAAGTCCCACAAAATTCAATTTAAAGACAACAATATAAAATTTTTTAAGATGAAAGAAAAAAAAAGGAAATCTAAGATAATAAATAATCAATATTTCTGAATTAAAAAAAATGAAAGAGAAACAAATTTCTGAAATAAAGGCTTAAGTAGTAAGGGCATTCTGTATCATGGTGAGTATGCTAAACTTTAAAGACAATGAGCAAATTTATGTGTACAGCTAAGCATGAATACCAAGTCACATGGAAGGGAGAAAAGTATGGTTTATATTAGACTTTTCCGTGGATTCATTATATACTAAAATCCAAGAGAATGATGGCTAAAAATTCTGAGAACAAAGAAGTATAATCTGAAGTTTATACCTATTTAAATTGCCCTTTTAACATAGATAGACATGCATAAATTTTCACAGAAGTAAAGTAATACAGTATAAACTTTAATTAAAGTAAAATTTAAACACAGAAAAACAGAGATGCTACTACACATTGATGGTCAAAAGTTGGATGGCTGAGAATCCCCACTGCTGGTGAGGATCTGGAACAACAGGAATGCTTGTTCATTGCTTATGGGAATGCAAAATGGCAGGGTCACTTTGGAAGAAAAGTTGGCACTTTCCTACAAAACTGAACATAGCTTTTACCATCTGATCTAGCATGCACCTGGCACTGTATTGTTCAATTTTGCTGTTGTTTAGTTGCTAAGTTGTGTCTGACTCTTTGCAACACCATAACCTCTAGCCTGCCAGGCTCCACTGTCTATGGGATAGCTGAAAGCTAATTATTTTAGTAATAAAATAGTGAAAGATGTTGAATAATTTAGAAACAGTGAGAGTCCCTTGGACTGCAAGGAGATCCAACCAGTCCATTCTGAAGGAGATAAGCTCTGGGATTTCTTTGGAGGGAATGATGCTAAAGCTGAAACTCCAGTACTTTGGCCACCTCATGCGAAGATCTGACTCATTGGAAAAGACTCTGATGCTGGAAGGGATTGGGGGCAGGAGGAGAAAGGGACGCCAGAGGTTGAGATGGCTGGATGGCATCACTGACTGACTTGAGTCTGAGTGAACTCCGGGAGTTGGTGATGGACAGGGAGGCCTGGCGTGCTGTGATTCATGGGGTCGCAAAAAGTCGGACACGACTGAGCGACTGAACTGAACTGAACTGAGCTGATCAATAAAAACTAAGTAAGCAAAAGCACTACTTTTGCTTTTACTTGGTATATTTAGAGACTCATTCCATTTTGTAAGACATGACTTTTTTCTGTTCCATCATATATATTCTTCTACTTTCCCTACTTATTCATTCTTTCCTTCAAAATAACACTGGGTAGCCACTAGGTATGAAAGATTCTCTCCTACATGGAATCTCTGGCCCATAAGATAAGAAATACCATGAACAGGTGAAGAAAAAATTAAGTTCAAATAGAAAATGTAGTGAAGGAAATGAACTTAGGGGCTGAGATGGAGAGTATCTGATTGAGGGAAGTGATAAAGATGCAGAGGTCTTTCAGATCAAGTTTTTTTTTTCTCCTTCAATTCTGTAACTTCTGTATTGATTAAGAGATTGGTAAGGATATGTGAAAACTAGTAAGGGAAAGAGTTTTGATAGTATGTCATTTTCCATTGAACACAGTCATTGGCTTTGGGAATCATCTTAGGTAGAATGTAGAAGCAAACAGTGAAATGTCAAGAAATCATTTAAAATCTTTATTCAGCAAAAAACAGTATTTATCTCCACTGGAAAGAAAAATCAGTAAGAAAAAGGAACCAATGGAGTTTGTGGGAAAAATACCAAAACTATGTTTCAATGTTCATGATTATTTTTATAAAACTACCTTGAGGCTTTAGCTAGTAAATAGTAACAAATGCAAGCTTCCTAATTTTGTCAGTTTCTCTGGGATGATACAGCCCCACAATTGTATCTGTTCCAAATATATTGCATTTTATTAGAGATATTTCCCCTTGGGGTGAGGATACAAAGGTATTTCACCTTTGATTTTGTAAGACTGAACAAGATTATGTCAATATTTAAGCAAAAAATCAGGAAAAAGCAAACTGTACAGTTTCCAAAAACCAAAATATGTTTTATAAAGATAAGATGTTGCAAATAATTGACATGGTGTAAGCTTAAAGACATTCATCAGTGAGGATACTAGTCTTTCAAAAGTCTTATTTTGTTAGACTGAGGATTTCAACCGCAAGCTAATGCTGGTTAATTGAGATTTCAAGCAATAATGCTGGTTTCCACCCCCCCCAAAAATCTACAAATATTTTCTTTCAAAAATTCTGTGATCAGCATCTCTGAGGCCATAAGCATATGGGACTAAAAAGCTGTCAGACACCACGCAGAGGGGCTGTCCTTGCCTGTGCTACAATTCTAACAGGGAAGCAAGATGGATCAGAAATATCCTGGCAAAACGTATTTTGATGTAGTTTCCAACTTAGGTTTAAAAATTCCTGAGCTCCCTCGCCTTCTTTCATCTTTGTCATCACCATTTTATCTTTTGAGTCACATGAATATAAATAGGTTACGTGTCTCATTTCTCAAGGTTTCCACTTGGGCTTAAGAAAGGAAGAAATCTTAAAAATAGTGGGTTGTAGAAATAGCAGATTCAAATTGCTAGTGTTCTAAGATAAGTGGACTTTCAAAGCAAAAGTCTTCCTCTGAAATCATTTGTAGACATCAAATTTAATGACCTAGTCCATCAAGTATTAATCATTAGTCAAATAAATGTTTGAGACACAGCCATGGCTACATACCCATGGCTCCACAGCCAGATAGTGACAGGTGGCTTTTTTCCTTTTTTGGCATCAAGGAGCAGATGACTAAATTCATTTCTTTTAGTCAGATGATAAAAAATGGTTTGATTAAATATGTCTACAAATATTACTTCACTCAATATATATAATTTTTGTCTCAGAATATTAGCTCTTTGAGCATAAAATTCCAAAACCAATACAGTACTCACTTGTGGAATAATAGGCACATGGAGGGTGAAATCTCACAACTTTAGTGCCTGAAATTTCCATTTTATTCTGAACTTTGGCAAATGCGTTGCAAATGTAGGTTAAAATAAACCATCCTTGAACAGAGGTAATACATGAATATTATAAAAAAATTAACCTCTTAATTTGTATTGATTTTCCCAATTCACTAACCAGCATCTAACTAGTCTCTAAGTTTATAGGACTTGAGCAGTTAAATTCTATATGAAGGCATATATTTGCTATTGTCTTATCACTGGTTAACAGATATGTTGATGGAGTTTATTTGAAAACAGTGATATGAATAGGCTTCACAGTTAAACAAATTTTGGATTTGCATGGGTTAAATATAGATAAAATAATTATTTACTTCAGGGATTTTAAGAGCCTTTGATATACTAATAGATTTAGGGAATCCTCAGCACTGGGAATATAGTACATGCAAAACTTCCCCAAAGTATTGGGTCTTGAAACCTATCCACACTCTCTTTGATAATTTTGATAAATATTTTGCAAGACTGGTGTTCTCTGGCATATTCTTTGGGAAATACTAGAGGGCTTTATTTTTTGGGGCTCCAAAATCACTGCAGATGGTGACTGCAGCCATGAAATTAAAAGACGCTTACTCCTTGGAAGGAAAGTTATGACCAACCTAGATAGCATATTCAAAAGCAGAGACACTACTTTGCCAACAAAGGTTCGTCTAGTCAAGGCTATGGTTTTTCCTGTGGTCATGTATGGATGTGAGAGTTGGACTGTGAAGAAGGCTGAGCACTGAAGAATTGATGCTTTTGAACTGTGGTGTTGGAGAAGACTCTTGAGAGTCCCTTGGACTGCAAGGAGATCCAACCAGTCCATTCTGAAGGAGATCAGCCCTGGAGTTTCTTTGGAAGGACTGATGCTAAAGCTGAAACTCCAGTACTTTGGCCACCTCATGCGAAGAGTTGACTCTTTGGAAAAGACTCTGATGCTGGGAGGGATTGGGGGCAGGAGGAGAAGGGGACACCAGACGATGAGATGGCTGGATGGCATCACTGACTCGATGGACATGAGTCTGAGTGAACTCCGGGAGTTGGTGATGGACAGGGAGGCCTGGCGTGCTGCGATTCATGGGGTCGCAAAGACTCTGACACAACTGAGTGACTGAACTGAATTGAACTGAGAGGGCTTGAAGACTTCAGATAGCATTCAAGACTCTCTTTATGACAAAAGAAGTTGAAAGTTTTCAGTATGAGGGTCAAAGACAACAGTTTTTCAATTTTATCTCAGCTTAGTCATAAGCACAGGCATTGCAGCTGAATAATTGGGGCAGCATGTTTCTACATGCATCCCAGTGTGAAATGAAGTCACTGTGGCAAGATACACAAGAGTATTTGGATGGAGAGGGATATTGTAATTATGGTATCATTGTTTAAGTATTGCAGCTGAAAGATTGGCTAATTTGTATTAGTAGCCTTTGCAAAGAACCATGGCATTAAAACAGTATCAAAACCACCAGGCAAGCAATGCTGCATCTGATGATTGTATTTTATTCAGGAACCACATGTCTTGTTAAGGCTATATTTTAGATACGAGAACCTTAAACCTTGTAATGTTTAGAATAATAATTAGTTTTTTATTCTGTTTTATTCCTGTTCTACTTAATTTTAAAAATTGTTTTCCTTAGAGATATCTATAACCAAATATATGCCAAATAAAAACTAAGTATGCTTATATGTTTGACCCAATGGTTTTGTATCAAATGTGGTCAGTGACTGAAATTTAAAAAAATATTTTTCTACAGTAACTTAGTACCGTGTTAGCCTGATTTTTGGAAACAAGGTGTACAAACAAGTAGACATCCTGAAATATATGGCACACTATTGAGCTGGCCATTAGAGCCATTAAACACAGCACTGAGATAATTTACCTTTGTCCATTTTGTCAAAGGCAAAAATGTTAGATGGTCATAAATAAACATTTTTAAAGAAGTTTTTTTTTTTTTCTACTTCTTATCCATAGGTACAATCAAATTGAAATAGCTTTTTTTTTTTTTTTGGAAATTGGATTATTATTATTATTATTTTTAACTGTGGTTAAAAATGTGGTTTAAAGGTCTTTTAATAAAAGTCCTTTTATTCTTTTTTTTTAATTTATTTATTTTAATTGGAGGCTAATTACTTTACAATATTGCATTGCTTTTATCTACAGTATAACTTTAGACTCATCCTTATAGAAAGTATTAATTTTCATATCATTAAATTATTTTAGCTAAGTATTAAAAATATCTCTCACTTTTACAAAACCCCTTTATCCATGTAGAATATAAATGGTGACCTTTGATGACTTGTAGTGCTCTGACAGTTAGTAGTTATTTGAAGTTATTTGTCTACTGTGCCTTTGGCAAAGGCTACGGAAGTTTGATATGTAAGTAGAAAATTATAGATAAGAAGAGAGAATGACTTATTTTATGAAAGCTACCTATTTAACCATTTTAAAGAGAATGTAAGGAAAATTCAGAAAGGAAGAAGTAACTGAATGCCTCCATTCCAAGCTGTCAGAGAGCTTAGAGATCATCTACAAGAATCTTCTCATTTTTTAAATGAAAAAACTGAGTTCCTGAGAGATGACATAGCTTGATATAGTCACAAGTGTGTAATGACCACTCAGAACCTATGTATTCAGACACCAAGACTAACACCTTTGCTTCTTCAATTTCATTTCCCAGCCATAGAAATGCACCAACTAAAAGAGAATCCCTGATTATAGAATATGTGAGTGCGTTTCCTAAGATTCTCAGTGATAATGACAAAGATAAAACTAAAGAAAAGCAAGAGATATAGCCAGTAGATTGTGGGTTTATTTTATACCATCCTTATTTTTCATATGCTTTAAAATAATATGAAAATTTTGTGTTCTGGATCTGTCCTTGACAGATGTATGTAAATGTGTATGTAAATCACATTTTTGTAAATCAAATTATACATACAACTAGGATTCACTAGAGGAGTTCTGTGGTAATTTTTTCTGTAAAATGATTATTTTCAAAGCAAAATATTAAACACTAGATTTATGTTTGTAAGGCTAGATAGTTATATATTAGAGAGTTTTTTCTTTTACTGAGAAAGTATCAGTTGAAATTGGTGAGAAAGTCTATATTCCTGTTTAGTTTTTCCACATCTGTCTATTGCTTCCATTCCCCTTTCCCCACTCTTATACCCTACCATCCATGTCTCCAATTTCTACTACATTTTCTTTTGAAAAAATTCTGTATAGATCTAAATACATTTTTTTGTTTAAAATATTTTCAGTTGTACAAATAAAATTGTATGTTTAAAGTATACAGTGTAATACTACTCCTGCCCCCTTTTGATTTTAGATAAATTTCCATGAGCGTCCAACTTTTTTGACATGAATTCACAGCCCAGTATTCATGATTTCACTATTAGGCTACTAATGTATTTAACTTATATCTTTTGTCTTACACTGTTCCTTCCCCACTTCCTCTCCCCACTTTCTTATTTCATTTTTTAAATTCAACAGAAGAGTTTGAAAGCTGCTGTGTCAGCTCTTGGTCACTTTCCAGCCCGTGTGCATGAGTAATTGACTTTGGCTAGACACACCAAAATTAAATTCTCAGATTGCCTTAGCTTTAACAAAATTGCACTGGCATTCTTTTCTACTCTTCATAATGCATTCCCCATAGAATTTTATTGTAATTGTCAGACTTTGTGGTGGGTGGGGGGTGTATTCATATTAATTGACTTTACAGCAAGATTGCTTCTATTGAATCCACACATATAATTCAATTTAATTCATTGGAAAGAGGCCTGTAATAGGAGGCAGCAGATTTAATTCATATATCTTGGATAAATTTTATAATTTTCCAGATTCTTTATAGACACAGGGGTTGAATTAGGTGATCTTTAATACTCCTTTCTAGCTCTTTATAATTCTGTGATTACAGAACTGGGTTTAAACTCAGTTAATGGAAGATTCTGTGTAAGTGGGTGTTTTCTCTCATAGAACTAAGTAGCTACAGTCATCATCTCACTGAGCAAGTCGGTTTAATTTCTCCCGCAATTATAATCTTCCTGTGCCAATTCCCTCGGCTCTCCTCAATCAGCTGTCTTGTCTGTCCCTTCAGCAAGAGTATGCTAGGCCCTTTCCTACTTCAATCCCTTAACAATTATTTATGTGAGAATGTTTTTGTAAATCTGTTCCAAATGGTTTATTTCTGCAGCACTTAGTAATTTATCTAAAGTTTCATATAAATGCTTCTCTTAAGATCAAATAACAATCTTAAAAGCTGTCCTCAGAAAACCAGCTGCAGTCATCTGTATATATTTCTATAATAGAGTCTTCCAGGGTTGTTAGAAATGTGGAGAGAACGCTGTCATGATAATTTCCATATATATTAAAGCTTCAGTAGTTTTAATTGTGGAAAAGAGCTATCCCATAAATTGAACTGTTAGTAAGATAAATGCTTGCTTTGTATTAAAGCTGACAGAGCACTGACTGATAAAATCTAGTCACTAATCTAAAGTCAATACAACAAATCAGATGACCTTCAATGCCTTTTAATTAAAATTTCTGAATAAGTTTCTGTTAGTAGTGAAAGAAAAATTTCAGGAAAATGAAACCAGTAATACTATACAAATTTGAAAAAATTGATAGTCAAGGCATCTGATTCAATGATGTGAAATTCCACTGAGCTAAAGTGATAAAACGTGAAATACCAATACCTTTTGGATGAAGACTTATAAAATATATGTTATTCATTTCCATTTTCTACCTAAGTTAAGGCCCATTTCATCCTAAAGTTACCCAGATCTAGTTTTTATGTTTCCAGGGGCAACCTTTATAGGTTGACATTTAATAGGATTTATTTTATGACCTAAAAGGAAGGCTATTAGATCACTTTTATAATCAGATAAGAGAGTGATTGAAGCTAGATGAATGAATTTTATTGCCTACTATATTCTGATCCATACTAACCAGTAATACTGTGAATTTAGTGAAAACTGATGATATTAGTTTAATTATTAGATGCTCATTTATCCAAATACCTTGACTATATCTTATTTTTCATAAATCCTAAAAGTTTTCTCTTGGCACTGAGTATACTGAAATCTCCTAGTATTGCTGCCAAGTCGCTTCAGTCGTGTCCGACTCTGTGCGACCCCATGGACTGCAGCCTACCAGGCTTCTCCGTCCATGGGATTCTCCAGGCAAGAACACTGGAGTGGGTTGCCATTTCCTTCTCCAATGCATGAAAGTGGAAAGTGAAAGTGAAGTCACTCAGTCGTGTCTGACTCTTAGCGACCCCATGGACTGCAGCCTACCAGGCTCCTCCATCCATGGGATTTTCTGGGCAACAGTACTGGAGTGGGGTGCCATTGCCTTCTCCCCCTAGTATTACTGGTCTTTAAAAATTGCTTTTTGTACACCTCTCCAATTCTACTTTGTATCTTTGATACAATATTATTATTTATATATGAATTTGGAATCACTATATTTGCTAACTGAATCATTTTTTATTGTTTTGTGGGAACTTCTTTTATTCTAATGCCTTTACATATGTCCTACTTTCTTTTGTTCATTACCTTTTTCTGTTCTTTTATTTTCAACTTTCATGTGCCATTGTATATTTTAGTTATCTGGCTTGCAAAAAACAAAAAAAATTAAATTTACAATACCCAATGTGTACTTTAACTGACAGATTTACTCCCTTTCTATTTTTTCTGATTTTTCGTCCATTTTGACTTATTTCTATAATTTTATTGTGTGCTACTGTCTGTGGATTTTTTTTACAGGATATGCATTTTTAATTATTTTATTGAAATACAGTTGATTTGGGGGGCTTTGTTGGTGGCTCAGATGGTAAAGAATCCACCTGCAATGCAGGAGACACTGGTTCAATCCCTTGGTTGGGAAGATCCCCTGAATTAGGAAATGACACCTCACTCCAGTATTCTTGCCTGGAAAATTCCATGTACAGTGGAGCCTGACAGGCTACAGTCCATGGAGCCACAAAGAGCTGTATGCAGCTGAGCACACACACACACACACACACATTGTTGATTTACAATGTTGTATTAGCTTCAGGTGTATAGCAAAGTGATTCATTTGCATGCATATATGTATTCATTCTTTATTAGATTTTTTTCTCATATAGGTCATCACATAATATTAACTAGACTTTCTTGTGCTATACATGTTAGTTTTCTATCTTATACATGGTAGTGTGTGTATTCATCCCAAGCTGTTGGTTTATCCCTCCCAACCATGTTTCCTCTTTGGTAACCATAAGTTTGTTTTTGATATCTGTAAATCTGCTTCTGTTTTGTAAATAAGTTCATTTGTATCTTTTTGTAAAAAAAAATTAGATTCCACATATGAGTGATATCATATGATTAAAAAGTACTGTTCTCTCTTTTATTTTTAATGTCTGAACTTTAAATTTTCTTTTTCTTGAAACTAGTGCTAAAACAACAGTGTATATACCAAGTACTCAAACAACATAAAGGAGGGAGGCAGTTATTTCTGCCTATAGGAAAAGAAGTGCAGCATGGGGGTATGTGGGGAGATGATGAAACATAAATCTGGTGAGATACCTGCAGGCCACATTGACATGCCATGTTCAGGAATGTGACTTGCATCCTATGGGCTATGGTCAGCAGTAAAAGATTTATTATGTAGGGGAATTGTGATATTCATTTCACTTTAGAAATATAGTTGTTACAGAGGAATGAACTGGGATGTAGGGGATGAAGCTGAGGATCAATTAGAATATCACTGCAATAATCCAAGTGCTGAGTGATGAAACGATGGTAGTGAACTTGAGGAGGAATGATACTTACAATATATTCAGGAAGAAGAATCAATAGGTGCTAATTGCCAATTATAGGTGTGAGGTATAAAGGACAAGATGACTGAAGGTTTCTAGCTTGGATGATGAACTTCTAACCAATAAGCAGATAAAATATGGCACCAAATCTGAGGTCTGCCCCTCGTGGGGAGGGTATCTCTTACAGATGTGTGATGGCTTGAGGTATAACATTATTTAAGAAAGTATTCAGCTAGCAAACCTGTCTAGGAAAGAATGCCCAAAATAGGAACGTGGTTTCCTAATAAAGGAAGAATGTCCAGAACCCCGAATTCAGTGAAAACAATGTACAGAGGAGTGCTTAATTTATAAGTAAACAAGAAGAGATGTGTTTATTTAAATGGCAGGCATCTGAAGGTTTTACAGGAACATTATGAACAAACAACAGTTTGGTTTAAAATATTCTAGATATGCTTCAGAAAATTTTGTTTTATTAGATGCTGAGAGGACATACCATGCTTCCAGTGCGCATTTTAAAGTCATTTTGATATTTAGCAAAACTAATACAATTATGTAAAATTTAAAAATAAAATAAAATTAAAAAAAAATAAAGTCAAATGTAAGTGAAATTATTTAATAAAGATAAATTGATTTTTATAAGCAAGAAAATATTTATGGTTATTTGATATATTTCCTGTATAGATTGTATCTCCGTTATATTTGTTTTACATGACCTCAGCCTTTGAGTGGAATAAGGTAACTTACCCTTGTGATACCAGCTATGGGCAGTTAAACTCCTAAAATGCTGAAATAAGATAAAGGGTCTTTTTGCCAAATATTAGTATACTAAGCAAGGATGAAGAAGGTAATTGATGTGCAAATCATCTTCAACTCTTATTCTTGCCACCGCATCTAAACTTTTTAGGAAACTGTGACTCTATTAGTATTAATATCAACAGATTTGTTACTCCTCTGCTCTCAGGCAATTACGTGACTGGCTTATTCTTTTTTTTTTTTTAATTTATTTTAATTGGAGGCTAATTACTTTACAATATTGTATTGGTTTTGCCATACATCAACATGAATCCACCACGGGTGTACACGTGTTCCCAATCCTGAACCCCCCTCCCACCTCCCTCCCCCTAGTCCAGGTTCCATGCAGGATACATGACTGGCTTATTCTTTATGATCTTTTGCATTTAATCCAGGATTAAAGATCTTAATTTAATGATTAAAACATTACAACCTAATGTTTCAGGCAAGTAACATTCACAAAACTGAACCACAGATGTTCAACTGGTGGATTGTGCCTGAATGTTTAGGGTTGTTAGCTGAAAGGAATCGTTTAGAATTACTGTGTTTAATAAAATCATTGTAGGATAAAATTTTCAAATGCTACTTTGGACAGTATTTTTAAATGTGCCCTTAAAAACTTTTTTTTCCCAATAAATAGAGTAAGCAAACAATCTGCATAGGATCTAATTAACTCATATAAATGCAGAAGTGATTAATATAAACATGCATTATCCAATTAGCTTATCTTTGAGAGTAATATTATGAATGGAAGTCCTGTTCTGTTCTCCTTGTTGTACAACTAGTAAGTTAGGAAGACAATTGCTTTTATCCAGGTTGTATTTTTAAATTAAAAAAAAATATGTTTCTGATAACATCTCTAGTAGTATTAGGAGAAAGTCTAAGTAGGTAGAAGGTCATCAAAGTTCTACCTATCATATCAATCTATTTGGAGCCATTAAACTCCATTTATCTACAAAGCCTTGAGATCTCCTTGTGTAATGAAGGAGTTTAGATAATAGACAGTAAGATAAAACATAGTTAAGCTGTAAGTAGTTTTTAAGCTAGAAGAAGAAAATACAAAATATAAACAAATAGGTAAAATATAGCATACTAAATTTATTTATAAATTTATTTTTAGGATATAGTAGCAATGTAATATGAAAGGAGTTTCTAAGTTTATAAGGTACAATGACAAAATAATGTAAAGCACTGAGTACAATGTCTAGCCCATGGCAAGTATGCTATAAATATTAGTTATGTTCATGGCACAAAGATAGGAGTATATAATTCCATGCATAGATTTCAGGAATATTTGTAGAGGCATTTATGCTTGCATTGGGCCTTTAGAATAAACAGTTCACAGGTTAAAGGTGGGGAGAGGAGCTTCCAAGTAGAAGGAGCAGTGTGAGTAAAGGTCTAGGTAATCTGACATGACTAGGTAGCATGCTGAGGAGCGATCCAGGACTTACTAAGTCAAGGATGTAGGCAAGAGGTCGGACATAGAGGACCCTGCAAATCATGTGAGGATTTGAACTTTACCCTGCATTAACTTTTATAACCTTTGAAAGGTATTATATAGGTGAATAATTTGCTCTTCTGAGCAGTTTAAAGAGATCCTTTGGTGACTGGAGAATGGATTAAAGGACATAAGTCTATCAGCAAGGGGTCCAGCTAGGTGACTCCTGGCCTGTGGTCCATGTAGATGATAAATACTTGCACCAAGGCTGAAGCAGTGGCTATAAAGAATAGAAAACTGATCAACATGTTGTTAAAGGATGAGATGGTGTATAACCCTTAAGTTATGGCAAAAATCAATTAGATGTAGGAAATAAGAGAGAGAGAAAGGTTTTCAAATGACACCAGCGTTCTGGCATAGAAGCCTGAGTGGATGGTGATGCTATTCACTGAGACATGAAATACTGAAGGAAGAACATATGGGGTGAGGGCGGGAATCATGAGTTCATTTTGGGATTGCTGAGTCTGCAGTGTCTCTGTGACATTCAAGCACTTATACCTCGGGGGAATTAGAAACATGGTGACAGGTCTTGGGCTCAGGTGACAGATTTTGGACTGAAGAATTAGATTTAGGAATTAATTAGCATACACTTAGAGAAGAAAGAAAAGAACTTTAGGGAATACCAGCACAGAAGGGGCAGAAAGAGAGACTGTGTTGAGGATTCCATCTTGGAAGTCTGTGTTAGTGTTAGCTGAGCTTCTGTTTCTCACTCTTTCCATTCTGATTTCCTAGTTTTATGTTTCATAGTGTAACATTCTGCAGATTTCAAATTACATATACAATGCCTGCAGCTTCTCAAAGGACTGGTGTTTTATAAAACTTTTATTTTTCAATATATATAACTTTTTTCTCATACAAAGGACTGAGTTTGTAACCTATAAATGGTATTGAAAATTGTGACATTGTCATTAGACTAGTTCATATCTATACATCAGAACTTAAAATGTTTTAAAATCCTGTTTTTTGGCATAGTTGTGATTTTGCCCATTTTGATGGCAGTGTTGAAGCTATTGGTGACACCATGTGTCAGAAGCTACCCATCTTAAAACGTTCAAAGGTGAAATATGAATCTTAGATCCTCAGTACTTACCACTATTTTTGTGTCATTTGGCTGTATATTACTTTGGCTGCTTTTTTCACACTTTTAGAAGTTCAGCATGCTTGTAAAACTAAGAATTGTAGACATTTGATAATTGAAGTTCTGAAAATAAGAATGTTCATGGATTTATCAAGAGACTCACACTGAGCTGTATTCCATTTATAAAGTAAGCTAATTTGTTCCTCACTGTAATCTATTTAGAAATTAATTTAAAAATTATTAGTTAAAGATGTGATTAGCCAAGGCCAAACAAACACACTTTTAACTTCTTTAAATGTCCCTATAAAGAGTAAAAAATATTTTCTTCCTTTATTTTTTAAACATCGAAGTAACTGGGTATGTTGCTACTTTACATTATTTAATGGTTTTTACCCTATCTGTATGATGGTATTCCACTTGACATGAGAATGCTGCTTATTTCTAGGAGCTTAGCTTAGTTCAGACAGTTTGACCTGGTATGGTTAAGATTCACAAATAGAAAATTAAATTTTCACTTCAGTGTGTCTTTATTCATTAAAGCTGGTAACCATTTAGCAAGTTACATTGCCCTGAAATATCTGGTGATGTACCTGAAGCTATAAGGAGACATAAAACAGTTAAACCTTGCCCTTGAAGAGCTTAGCCTCAAGTACCAGAGGAAAAAAGTCAATAAATTGACTAAGAAAAAATCAGATAAAAGAGGTAACTGTTTGTAAGAAGAAATTATAAAACTTCAGTGAAGGATATAAATAAAAAACCTAACTAAATTTGAGTAACAAAATATGTTCATTGATTAGAAGACCAAAGGCAAGGAAGATGTTTCTATTTCCACCAAATTATCTGAAACATGAACTCACTGAAGAAGGCAATCTGTTTACTTTTTTCATTTATGTGTTAGTAGTACCAGAGGAGTACCTACCACATAATAGGTACTCAATAAACATCTGTTGAATGACTGTTATCTGAAACTCTACTCCAAATCCCATGTAAAATTTTTTCAGATGAAACTTAACAAGTTGACTCCAAGATTCATAGGTTAATAGATGAAAGACAAAATACCAAAATGATGCTGAAGAAGCATAACAGAAAAGTCAGGCTTGCCCTGTCAAAATGTGGTAGATTATATTTCGACATATGGCTACAACACTGTCTCCCTTCCCACATACATTTTAGCAATGTGACATTGAACTCCACCCATCAAGAGGAAGATTCTATTTTACTTCCTTTTGAAATTATTGAACCAATATAACAAGGCAGAAATGGCTTTCAGTCACTTCTAAGGCTAGGCCTTAAGAAATCTGCAATTTGCACTGTTTCCTTAGATCCTATTTATTGTGCTCTGCCATTAGCCACGTGGAGAGGCCCATGAAGAGGAAAACAAAGGCGTCTGACAGCCTCAGTGGAGCTCCCACCTAGCAGCCAGCACCAAATGCCCACCATGTAAAAAAGGCTACTTTGGAATTCATTGTCTTCCCAGTGCCCAAGCAGATACCACAAGAAGCAGAATTTTGTGAATATCCAGAAAATCATGAAAAATAATGATTTTAAAAATCCACTAAGTTTTGTACCAGTTTTTTTTTTAAGCAATGGATAACTGAAAAATCAATATAAATGTTTACTATAAAGCTGTGATGGGCTTCCCTGATAGCTCAGTTGATAAAGAATCTGCCTGCAATGCAGGAGACCTGGGTTTGATTCCTGGGCTGGGAAGATATGCTGAAGAACAGGTAGGCTACCCACTCCAGCATTCTTAGGCTTCCCTTGTGGCTCAGCTTGTAAAGAATCTGCCTGTAATGTGGGAGACCTGGGTTCAATCCCTGGGTTGGGAAGATCCCCTGGAGAAGGGAAAGGCTTACCCACTCTAGTATTCTGGCCTGGAGAATTCCATGGACTATATAGTCCATGGGGTCACAAAGAGTCAGACACAGCCAAGCGACTTTTACTTTTACTTTCATAAAGCTGTGATAATTGAAGGGCTTCCCTGGTGGCTCAGCAGTAAAGACTCTGACTGCAGCCCAGGGGATGCAGGTTCGATCCCTGGTTTGGGAAGATCCCCTCGAGGAGGGCATGGCAACCCACTCTAGTATTCTTGCCTGGAGAGTACCATGGACAGAGGAGCCTGGTGGGCTACAGTCTATGGGGTGTCAAAGAGTCAAACACCCCTTAGTGATTAAATACCACCACCACCATGATAATTGAACCAATGTGATAACAGTACAGAGTCAGAAACATCATCACATTAAAAAGAATAGAGAACCTTGGTATATAATTATGTAGGCATTAAAAATTGAGGGGAAGTAGGAAGAATGAAACAATTAACACATGATGGCTAGCCACAGGAAAAATAAATTAAAAATAGAATCCTATTTCATGCAAACAACAACACTAAAATGAATTAAAGATATATGTGATCAACAAAATGTTAAAAAGATTACATTTCATTTTAATGAAAATGAAAATATTTCTATAACTAGGGGACAAAAATAATTTATCAAGCAAGGCATTAAATGTTAAATGAAAAGACTGATAATCTGAATACATTAGAATTTAGACTTCTGTATAATAAAAGGTTGCTGTAAACAACACCAACAACAAAAACCCCATGGACTGTAAGAAGATGTTTGTAATACAGGGAACTGACAAAGGATTTGTACCCAGACAGTAAAGAGAATCCCAGGGATGGGGGAGCCTGGTGGGCTGCTGTCTATGGGGTCGCACAGAGTTGGACATGACTGAAGCAACTTAGCCGCAGCAGCAGTGTTATGAACGCCAAGAAACTTAAAAAAAAAAAAAAAAAGACAAAAGCCTCAGAAAACCTAATGTAAAATAGGAAAATAGGCAAAGAATATAACAAACAATTTATAGGAAGAGAAAAGCAAAGGACAAATTTATGATAAGATTTTCTGCTTCAATAGCTATTAGGGAAATAAATATTAAATCAATAATGAGATTACTCTCATAACCATCAGAGGTTCAAAATTAAAGCATGACAATACAAATGTCTAGGTGGTGCAGAAAGTGAAATGTTTATTTATTGCTGGGTGAAGTTTAAATTGATATTAGTTCTTGGGGGGGCTTTTGGCAACATATAGTAAAACTGAGAAAGTCCTATCCTAAGTGGTGACATAGCTAAGGACAGATTCAACAATGTGCTTCTCCAGAGAGGTTTATAATAAGGAAAACAATGAGAAATAACATCAATATTTTGTTTACTGAAAAAGGGTCAGTCTGGTTAGGATGTGTTAAGTAGGGGTGGGTTGA
The DNA here is from genome assembly GCF_029407905.1 of Bubalus kerabau. NCBI lineage: Eukaryota > Metazoa > Chordata > Mammalia > Artiodactyla > Bovidae > Bubalus > Bubalus kerabau. The sequence goes on along the minus strand of NC_073624.1, from coordinate 146,581,928 downwards.
ATGGAACTGGGTAGGGTTGGTGGGAATGGAAGGTGAGACAGTTGTAGAGTTTGGTACTGGATATAAAGTGAGCAGTCAAGACTAGAGATAGAAGCTTTGTAATCAAAAACATTTAGATTGTACTTACAGACAGGGACTGGGTCAAAACAACTATTAAAATATACAATGAAAGAAGACCTAAAAGCTAAGTATGAAGGCTCAGATCAGATTAGATCAGATCAGTCGCTCAGTCGTGTCCGACTCTTTGCGACCCCATCAATCGCAGCACGCCAGGCCTCCCTGTCCATCACCAACTCCCAGAGTTCACTGAGACTCATGTCCATAGAGTCAGTGATGCCATCCAGCATCTCATCCTCTGTCATCCCCTTCTCCTCCTGCCCCCAATCCCTCCCAGTATCAGAGTCTTTTCCAAAGAGTCAACTCTTCGCATGAGGTGGCCAAAGTACTGGAGTTTCAGCTTCAGCATCAGTTCTTCCAAAGAACACCCAGGGCTGATCTCCTTCAGAATGGACCAGTTGGATATCCTTGCAGTCCAAAGCAGATGACAAAACAGTGGTTAATAGATGGCTTTGTTTTCTAGAATGAGGAGACTGTCTTTGCTATAAAGTAATCTTGACCTGTATGCAGGTCAAGAAGCAACAGTTAGAACCAGATATGGGAAAATGGACTGGTTTTAAAATTGGGAAAGGAGCATGTCAAGGCTATATATCGTCACCCTGCTTATTTAACTTATATGCAGAGCATATCATGTGAAATGCTGACTTGGATAAATCACAAGCTGGAATCAAGATTGCTGGGAGAAATACCGGCCTCAGATATGCAGATGATAACTCTTTAATGGCAGAAAGTGAAGAGGAACTAAAAAGAGCCTCTTGATGAAACTGAAAGAGGAGAGTGAAAAAGCTGGCTTAAAACTCAACATTCAGAAATCTAAGATCATGACATTTAGTGCCATCACTTCATGGCAAATAGATGGAAAAAAGTGGAAACAGTGTCAGACTTTATTTTCTCAGGCTCCAAAATCACTGCGGATGATGACTGCAGGCATGAAATTAAAAGATGCATGCTCCTTGGAAGAAAAGCAATGACAAACTTAGAAAGCTCATTAAAAAAGAAGAAACATCACTTTGCCAACAAACATCCGTCCAGTCAAAGCTATTGTTTTTCCAGAAGACATGTATGGATATGAGAGTTGAACCATAAAGAATGCTGAGGAGTGAAGAATTGATGCTTTCAAATTGTGGTGCTGGAGAAGACTCTTAAAAGTCTCTTGGACAGTAAGGAGATAAAACCAGTCAATCCTAAGGGAAATCAATCCTGAATATTCATTAGAAGGACTGATGTTGAAGCTGAAGCTCCAATATTTTGGCCACCTGATGTGAAGAGCCAAATCATTGGAAAAGACCCTGATGCTGGGAAAGATTGAGGGCAAGAGAAGAAGTGGGTTACAGAGGATGAGATGGTTGGATGGTATCACTAATTTAATGGACATGAGTCTGAGCAAATTCTGGGAGATAGTGAAGAACAGGGAAGCTTGGCATGTTGCCATCCATGGGGTCACAAAGAGTCAGACATGATTTAGTGATTGAACAACAATAAAATGGTCAGAACTGATGAGACAAAGGTAATTGAGGTTATCCTGGTAATTATATACAGAGGGGACTAGAAAATATCCTACATACGGTACACTTTAGCACAGAGTTCTGACAAATGTTACTGATGGTAGATAAAATATTCTGTTTTCACTGAGTCTATGAAATATTTATTTTTACCTGTTAATGATATTTTAAAATGTTCTAATAAGTTCTTTTAAACTATTTCAAAAATTAAAAAAATGGAGATTGACATAGAAATGAATATTACCAGTTATTTCATTTTAATACAATTTTCTTAGATAGCCTATTGATATTGATCAACTGTCCCTTTTAAAAGAAGTATTATCGCCAAAGAACAAACTACTTTCTGCATATTGGCACATAGAAATCTATGTCCCAGTGAGTAATGTGCAGCTCATTTAAAAATCAATAGCTTCCCTCAAATTATATCAATTTAAAAGACAAAAGTTTAGAAAACTTAACACAATGGCATTTTAACTTCATTGAATATTTGAAAAGGTTGGGAAAACTCTAAAATTCTGTTTATGTATAAATCCCCTATGTGTATTTTATAGAATATCTATTGTTTGAGGTCATAGATTATTTTCTGAAGGTTTTTCTGCAGGAAATCTTTAAGACTTTTACCACCAGTGAGTATTTGTATCACTAAAATATTTAATGTATACCATTTGACTACTCAAAAAGCATTCAGTGTTCCTAGGCATAGTGACACCATGCTGGCCCCACTGGTCAAGGCAAATAAACTAGAGACTATACTTGATTGACAAGAACAGTCATGATAAAGATGCACATAATTCTAGTGAAATTTCCATTAAATGTGATGTCAACATTGGAAAAGGGACAATTTTGGGTTACGCAGCCTAATCTATGAATGGTATAATGTAGTCATTCAGAAGAATATACAGTCCATGGAATTCTCCAGGCCAGAATACTAGAATGGGTAGCCTTTCCCTTCTCTAGGGAATCTTCCCCACCTAGGGATCAAATCCAGGTCTCCCACATTGAAGGCAGATTCTTTACCAACGGAACCACAAGGGAAGCCCAAGAATACTGGAGTTGGTAGCCTACCCGTTCTTCAGCAGGTTTTCCCGACCCAGGAATCGAACCAGGGTCTCCTGCATTGCAGGCAGATTCTTCACCAACTGAGCTATGAGAGAAGCCCATATAAATTTCAGATTGTCCAAATGAACCCTAAAGAGTTCAGTGTTAGCTATGCTATAAATATGCAATATCTATGGTGGAGTATAGGAGGGGAACACTTATCTGATTTATTCTTGGCTCCTAACTTGCTGAGTTCCAATACTCTTGCCTGGAATCCCATGGATGGAGGAGCCTGGTAGGCTGCAGTCCATGGGGTCGTGAAGAGTCGGCACGACTGAACGACTTCACTTTCGCTTTTCACTTTCATGCGTTGGAGAAGGAAATGGCAACCCACTCCAGTATTCTTGCCTGGAGAATCCCAGGGACAGAGGAGCCTGGTGGGCTGCTGTCTATGGGGTCGCACAGAGTCGGACGCGACTGAAGCGATTTAGCAGCAGCAGCAGCAGCAACTTGCTGAGTTACCTTGACTAACATGTAGTCTTTCTGTTCCTCAATTACCTTGAATGATAAATGCAGGTATTATACTAGAAGTAGATGATTTCTAAGTATTTGTTTTTCTCTAAGTCTCCATGTACAAATAATCTAGGAACAATCCATGTGAAACTTCTCTAGAATTCTGGAGTAGTTTGGTGACAAGAAATTCCAGGCAGAAGATATTTTCAACAACTGTACAATTTATTCTTTTTTTCTTGAAATCATGAAGTAACGGGTGGGTTGGGGCTCTGGGCAGCTTTCTTATTTAAATGGAAAGAAGGATGGAGTTGTTCAGAATGGTAGTGGCTTTAAAGAGTAAGTCTGCATTTTCTGAGTTCCCTTTCCTGGCCTCAGCGTTGTAGGGTGTTGGATGGCTTTCCTGAAGGTTGAGCGACTGTGGAACTCAACAGCTCCACTTATTTTTTACTAGAGAAGAAAACCTGACTTGCTTCATGAAACAGATTCAGTTGAACAACTGAAAGGATCAGACAGTAGCTCAACACTGTCTATTCACAGTCTTGTAATGCAAACTTATAGAAAATGAAGAATTTGTTAACCCATCTCATTTGAGATGGGCTTCCTGGAGTAATCTATTTTATGTTAGGATTATTTGTGTGTCTTTCTTTGAAGAATATACATGTTTCTGAAAATGTGTATATAAACCAAGGTATTGAAATTACTATTTTTATTTTTAAAATTTAGTTCAACAAGTGTTTATTGAGCACATATTAAGGGCCAGACACTGTGCTAAATTGTGGTACAATTAAAAAATAAAAATGTAATTTCTTCTCTTTGAGATTACTTTCTAGCAGGTAACAGAAATATTCAGCTCTACTTCCTGGAATGGCTCAGACCAGCAGCCAAATATGAAAATCCTGTGCCATGGAAATGAATTTTCTAAAAAGAACTCATTTAAAAACCAATCTAGATGTAAATCTTTTAAATTTTACAAAAATAGCCTTATTCTGTACAAATTATCTTTTGTATTACATAAGCCACTAATGTTTGTATACACAAGTCTTGTTCAACATATGTACAAATCTCTTGTATGTCAGCTAAAACGGCATTTGAGGTGATGCATGTATCAAGCTAAATGTATATGACAAAAACATACATGACATATAACAGTAGTATGCATCTGCAGTACACATTTTATTACATAAATGAAATAAAAACAAATTTAGCTGTTAAGTTAGTTCAACTTTGTTATATGCAATAAAGATAACCAAAAAGCAAGTTTTTGAAACAGTGATCTTTCATATTTGATGATATGCCTCTGCCACAATGCTTGTTTCTGTGGATTTAAGGGAATAAGTTGTTATGTATTAATAATGTGAGAGTTTTAATGCTGTATTCTGAAATAACAGTTGATTAATTCAAGAGTTAAGTATCAAGCTTGTAGTGGGCCCTCTGCCAGATCCAATGGGAGAGAAAAGAGAAGTAAGATCTTGGCATCACCTTCAAAAAGTTTTTAATCCAAACCCCTACCTAATTTTTCATTTCTAGCTGCTAGACAAGAGCCGTTAAAAAATGAAACAGATAAAATGCCCAAGAAATTTTGGGAAGGTAGGAAACATTTTTGACTGCCACAAGGGGGTGATGAGACTGACAAATGAGAGGTTAGACAGGGATTTTTTTTTTTTTTTTTAAAGTGAAACAGAACTGAGGACCAAACCTCAGGGATTTGTAAGGAAATAAAGAGGGAGTTGAGCCAGCAATGGGTGGTCACAGTGAAGATGTGAACATGGTCGTTTAAGCCTGTGTATGGGGTGGGAAAGTACTGGCAGGGAAGAAGGCAGAAGAGTTTCAGTTCAGTCCAGTTCAGTCGCTCAGTCATGTCTGACTCTTTGCGACCCCATGGACTGCAGCATGCCAGGCTTCGATGTCCATCACCAACTCCTGGAGCTTGCTCAAAGTCATGTCCATTGAGTCGGTGATGCCATCCAACCGTCTCATTCTCTGTTGTCCCCTTCTCTTCCTGCCTTCAATCTTGGCCAGTATCAGGGTCTTTTCCATTAAGTCAGTTCTTTGCATCAGGTGGCCAAAGTATTGGAGCTTCAGCTTCAGCATCAGTCCTTCCAATGAATATTAAGGGCTGATTTCCTTTAGGATGGACTGGTTGGCTCTCCTGGCAGCCCAAGGGACTGTCAAGACTCTTCAACACCACAGTTCAAAAGCATCAATTCTTCAGCGCTCAGCTTTCTTTACAGTCCAACTCTCACATCCATACATGACTACTGGAAAAACCATAGCTTTGACTAGATGGACCTTTGCTGGAAAAATAGTGTCTCTGCTTCTTAATATGCTGTCTAGGTTTGTCATAGCTTTTCTTCCAAGGAGCAAGCATCTTTTAATTTCATGGCTGCAGTCACCATCTGCAGTGATTTTGGAGTCCCCCAAAATAAAGTCTCTCACTCTTTCCATTGTTTCCCCATCTATTTGCCATGAAGTGATGGGGCCAGGTGCCATGATGTTAATTTTCTGAATGTTGAGTTGTAAGCCAACTTTTTCACTCTCTTCTTTCACTTTCATCAAGAGGCTCTTTAGTTCTTCACTTTCTGCCATTAGGGTGGTGTCATCTGCATATCTGAGATTATTTGTATTTCTCCCATCAATCTTGATTCTAGTTCCAGTAGAGGTTTATTATTAGCCATCCATTGTAAGTGTTGCTATTGAGAATAGAGCTTAAATAGGAAAACCAAATTTTACTTGTCTCCTTTTCTTTTTCTGTGGCCTTGCTTTAGCTTCTAATATTGAGAGGAGACTTAATAGGACTGCAAAATATTTTGAAGGATTTTAAACATGAACCTATAGTTTTTGGCAGTCAGGGACTGCTGTAACATGGTAAATCATAATGAAAATAACAACTTCTCCACCATACTATAAAATACTGTATACTAGTCTGAAAATATATTTATCTTCAGAATAAAATTGTCACACTGACCACTGGATAAAAAGCACACAATATCCAGAGGTCAGAGCTTTCAAATTTAGTAAAAATGACTGAGTTTGCAGAGTAGAAATATAAAATATAAGCTTTAGTTTTAGATAACTATCTGTGTAATAGCAAGAAAGTCATTGTGTTGGCTCAAATGTTGTTCTGATGGATTTCTATCACATTTCTAATCAATGTTAAATTAGTAAATTTCAAATGATCTGAATCCAATAAACAAAAACTTGAATATAATCTCAATGACCTTAGAGGTTGAATTATTTGGAGGATAATTTTTATGTAATGAAGATACTTAGACTAAGAATTAGGAAACCTGATCCAAGTTCATGATGCTAGGAAGTTAGCAGGGAGCTGGAATTTTGAACTTAGTTTCTGCTTTTAAACTTGTGTTCCTTCACTATACTACATTGGGTCTACTGCCCTAAATAAAGCACAGTGAATTATTGATTAAAAACCTGCTGCTGCTGCTAAGTCACTTCAGTCGTGTCTGACTCTGTGTGACCCCATAGACGGCAGCCTACCAGGCTCCCCCGTCCCTGGGATTCTCCAGGCAAGAACACTGGAGTGGGTTGCCATTTCCTTCTCCAATGCATGAAAGTGAGAAGTGAAAGTGAAGCCGCTCAGTCGTGTCCGACCCTCAGTGACCCCATGGACTGCAGCCTACCAGGCTCCTCCGTCCATGGGATTTTCCAGGCAAGAGTACTGGAGTGGGGTGCCATTGCCTTCTCCAGATTAAAAACCTAAATTATATTAAATGTATAAACCTAAATGGCATTAAATGTTTCAATGCCATTTATGCGTCAGTGTATTCTGATTCTTTATAATTTGGTAACCCATATTTGAGATGATGGAACTATTTGTTAAAAAGACAATTTGATTAATATGAAAACCTGATTTTTCAAAACCTTCCACATACAAAAGATTAGTTTAATCTATTGGAAAAATTTAAATTTTAAAGTCACTGCTTACCTTTTCTGATAAGCAGGCTGAGGTGACCTCTAAAAATGGTGCATTATTTACTTGACCCAGAAAACCCCACAAAATTATGCAAATCAAGAAGTTAAAATCTTCATGTTAAGTTTAAGAATACACATGAACCCACCTGGGCTATTAACGGTATACATATCTGAAAAACCATCAAGTATCTGAAATTAAAAGATGCTTGCTCCTTGGAAGAAAAGCTATGACAAACTTTAGCATATTAAAAAGCAGAATATACCTGTGGCAGATTCATTTTGATATTTGGCAAAACTAATATGTAAAGTTTAAAAAAAAATAAAAAAAATAAAAAGCAGAGACATCATCTGACTGCAAAGGTCCCTATAGTCTATGGTTTTTCTGGTAGTCGTGTATGGATGTGTAATTGGACTATAAAAAAGGCTATGCACTGAAGAATTGATGCTTTCAACTGTGTTGCTAGAGAATACTCTTGAGTCCCTTGAACAGCAAGTAGATCAAACCTGTCAATCCCAAAGGAAATAAGCCCTGAATATTCACTGGAAGAACTGATGCTGAAGCTGACTCTCCAATACTTTGGCCATGTGTTTCAAAGAGCCAACTCATTGGCAAAGACCTAGATGCTGGGAAAGGTTGAGGGCAGGAGGAGAAGTGGTTGACAGAGAATGAGATGTTTGATGGTATCATCGACTCAATGGACATGAGTTTGAGGAAACTCTGGGAGATAGTGAAAGACAGGGAACCTGGCATGCTGCAGTCCATAGGGTCACAAGGAGTCAGATAAGACTTAGCTACTGAACAACAGTCTGAAGGATGTTGCTTTAAATTAGCAATGTGTACCCAGGCCAAACAGTGAGGCTGGACGCAGGGTCGGTGGCCCAAAAAGAGTACTGAATTTTTACTGCACATGCTCAAAAATGAACACGGAGAGTAATGCTGAATTTAAGGGCTTAGATGTAGATTCTCTGGTCATTAAGCACATCTGGGTGAACAAAGCCCCCAAGATGTGGTGAAGGACTTACTGAGCTCATGGTCAAATCAAACCATACATGGACTCTCCTTTCCACACATGAGATAATCCTTACTGGAAAAGAACAGATTGTTCCTAAACCAGAATAGGAGATTGCTAAGAAGAAAAAGATATCCCAGAAGAAACTGAAGAAACAAAAATTTATGGCCTGGGAATAAAAGCCACAAAAAATAAATAAAGTAAAAGTGTTGGTTGTCTTAATTAGTAAATATGTTTCAAGTGTTATCTCAAAATGGATCAAATGAGTTTTCATAAACATGCTGTTCTGCATCTCTTGGTGCTTTGCATAAAATGGAATTAGAATATGAGGAAATTTCTGAATCTCTTTTCCACCCACTTTATTGAACTTTAACATGCTGTACAGTCCTCAGTAGCATGTAGTATATTCAATTATCCATCCGTAACTGAATTTTAGCAGCTTTTCATTATCCAAAAGAGGAGCCTTGGCAATGGGTGGCTGTTACCTCTCACCTCCAATCCAGCCGTGGGCAACAATCTATATTTCTGTTGATTTGCCTGTTCTGGACAATTCATACAAATGAAATCACAGTGTGGTTCTTCATCACTGGCTTTGATGTAGCATGATTTTTTTCAGGGTTTATGTTGCAGCATGTACCTGTAATTCATTGTATAAACATTTGATGGAAAAAAAATAAACTCACTGCTTAAATCTGGATCAAAATTCTTGTTCCAAAACAACTAAATTTAGTTATCATGAACCAAAAATCACAGAAATGAAGTATTTTTGAAGCATCTATTTTGCCAAAGTCTTACCCTACGTTCATTATTCCAAATTTAAAGTGTAGTGGTTTGTCTTTGAATGGAAAATACAAAATGATGTTCCAAAGGTAAGTTTGCAAAGTTTAAGGACTACACAATTCCTCAGTGATTCATGGCAATGAAACAATGATAACTTGAGTGAATTTTCATAGCAATGAGGTGAAAAACAACTGAATAAATCTTTTTTTCTCGGAGCCAAATGGAAAACAAACAAATCAAACAGACAAACAGGAAACTTTTCATGAGAGTCTTCATTTGGTTAGACCAAAACCTGAGCATTATCCTTGGCTCCTTATCCTACTCTGCAGCCTCACTTTCTATCATCAGGAAATCATTTCACCTCTGCCTTCAAACATAGATCCAGAGAGTCTGATCACTTCTCACATCATCTCTCACCTGAATTAATGCCATTCTTTCATAACCAGGTCTCTAATTCTTCCCTGTTCTCTTGTTAAAGTGTGAAGTAGAACATGTCACACGTCACTCTGTGATCACTCATCTTGTTAAAAGGAAAAGTGGACTCTTCATCACATACTGCTTCCCTTCGTTATCAGTTCTGCCTTGTCTCCACCTCTGACAACCTGCCCACTCTGCTTCAGACACCATGCCAGGGCTTTTACCCTGGCTATGCTTTCTGTTCAGATCACTCTTCTGGAAATTTGCTTGGTTTCTTCTCCATACTTCCTTCAAATATTTCAGCTTTTAGTGAATCCTGCCTAGGAAATTTGGCTAGCTGGTTCATTGCTATATCCCCAGTGCCAAATATAGTGCCATAGTTAAATAGATATTTGTTGAATGAATAGATGAATGGATAAGGAAATATATGATTATGTGTCATTTAACCTCCATGTTAATTCTGACATATGTGGCATGATCTGTCTCCATTTGATAGATGTGGTAAATCAAAGGGGACAACTTGATAGTTGTGGGTTTGTAAGCCTGTTATAGTTGCCTATGAATGGTGTGCATGTGTGCTGAGTCGTTTCAGTTTTGTCCAACTCTTTGTGACGCTATGGTTGAAGCCCACCAGGCTCCTCTGTCCATGGGATTCTCCAGGTAAGAATACTGGAGTGGGTTTCCATGCCCTCCTCCAGGGGATCTTCATGATCTAGGGATTGAACCCACGTCTCTTATGTCTCCTGCTTTGGCAGGCGAGTTCTGTAATTTACTCCAAAATTCTTGTTAGGTGAAATGAGATATTCTGTACTATTCGCCTATAAACTACAGCATATTTCGTTATTAACAATTAGATTTTTCCATGTATTTTTTTCAAATCATAGAAGTCTTGCTAATCTAATTAATTCATGAGACATTATTGACAGCCTAAATATATACAGGCATTAATTTAGTCTCTGGGATATACTGATGAACAAGACAGAAAAACCTGGAGTTTATAGTTAAATACATACACAAATTAAGAAGAAAATATCAGAGTTATATGTACAATGCAAAAAATTAAAAGAATGTGGTGTGGCAGGGAGTGCCAGTGGCAACCAGATTGGATGGAATGCTGGATATTCTCCATGTAGCCCTCCTGATCTGCTCTTTGCTCTTCTCCACAGTGCTTTATACTTTAGGAGGCTGATCTTTCTGGCCTGGGCTCCCTTGCCATTGGCCTCTGGTTGTGTTTGACCAATGGGAACCTTTGACAGAAGATTTGAGAACTGAAAAATGGTGAGGGCTGGGTATATAAACCCCTGAATCTTCCTTGCCAGGTTCCCACTGATGGGGAGGGAGTGTTTTCCTCTATCTCAGGCTGTGTTCTTGTTGGGTGACCCTCTTCATATGTTTCCATGCTCTGAGTTTTAGGAACTGCTCCTTCCCTTACTCTTTCTGCCCGAGGGGTGGTAACCACTCCTCCTTAACTCCTGTAGTGCCCAAGTTTTACATTATATCTTTATTCCCTAATATATATTATAATAAATCAAGTTATATTACTATAACAAAGTCCCTCTGTTAATTATACTGGAGATCACATTTTTTATTCCCTACCCACCCATGACTGATAAAGGTGGTTAGGCAAGTCCTCTCTGATGAAGTAATGGATGATGTGAGTCTTGAGGAATGCATCCATGAGGAGGGTATTTAGAAAAGATACTCTAGAGAAAGGAAAATATGAGTCAAAGAAAATAAGATGGGATGAGCTCTGTATGTTTGTGGAAGTTGAACAATTTTAGCTCAAGTGGAGTAAGCAAAGAGTATATCAAGCATCTATAGTAAATAAAGGTGAGATCTAGGCAGGTACTAGATCTCCGACTTTGCATCAATGTCCCTATTGTAGTGAAAAAGCAAAACAAAGCAAGAAAAATGTATCAGTAAGTGGTAATATTTTGAGTGGTATGCCTTTATCTGATTTGTTTGTTAGTTCTGTGGGGGGTAAAAGAAAACTTACCAAAAATAACTTACATTTTCATTTCCTTTATTTGTAGCACATTTTCTTAAGTCACTTAAGTATTGGAGCAAGAAAAAAGCCATAAAGGAAGTGAGTAATTAATAAGGTAAAACATTTATAAGCTGTACTTGCAGTGTACCCTAGTAATATAAAAAAGAATCATTAATTCATTGAGAAGTAATTTGAAGATCAAGTTTATATAGCAATGTATCATTATTCTTTAAACCTAACTTGATTGCATTCTTCTGTTTCTGAGACCAAAATGACTTCCTGAGAAACATAGATTTTGTTTCCTTAGAGTTGTCTTTGCTATGCGCTGTGCTCAGTTGCTCTGTCATGTTAGACTCTTTGTGACCCTGTGGACTTCAGCCTGCCAGGCTCCTCTGTCTATGGAATTCTTTAGGCAAGACTACTGGAGTGGGTTGCCGTGCCCTTCTCCAAGGGATCTTCCTGAACCAGAGATTGAACCCATGTCTCTTGCAGCTCTTTTATTGGCAGGCATGGTTTTTACTGCTGAGTCACCTGGGAATCCCCGAGTTATCTTAGTTATCTCCTTTTCTCTCATATTTACATTTGGTCAATTTCATCTGTCATCTCCATGCAAGAACAAATTAACTCCTTAGTCTTCTGACCTTCCTTTTTGTTCCCCCTTTATCACTCTATTTTATAGTATTTGCATGTTTAGAATAATATTTGCTGTTTTCTTGGTGTTCCTCTGTCAAGTTGATCAACTATCTTTTGGATTTTTTGTTTCTCTATCCTAATAAATGAAACCACATTCTGAAAGAATGTTGTGACTCTCTGAAATACATTCATTTCTGGTCAGTATGTTATCTTGATATAAAAAAGTAGTTTTGGTAGTGTATAAAACCTAGAATAATACCTGGCATGTGTTAGGTGCTTGGTAAATATCTGATGGTAGAATAATGCTGCTTGAGAACTCAGTCTCTAATGGTAAAGAGATGAGACTTAATACTGCTATTTACTCCATGGTATTGGAGAAGATATTTAGCTTCTTTAAGCCTCAGTTACCACCTACTATAAAATTGAGGTAATAATAGTATCTATCCTTCAGGATTGTTTAAGAATTAAATGACATAATGCATGCAAAGAGCTTAGCACAGAGTCTAGGACATAGCAAGCACCTAAATGTTAGCTATTATTTTTAACAGGAATTATTTTGTAACCCAAGAATAGTATACTCTTTAAAGATAGTAAATCTTAACAGTAAAATTTTACCAGAATTTATTTTTTGACAGGTTTTTCATTTATCAAAATATAAAAATTAACTTATTAGTGAGTGAATGGGTAGAAAGTAGAAATCTCTGATACATAAATTGAATTGTAGTATACCTTGTTCTCATTTATAATTATATGTTTAAGAATAGTGATATTACTTTTTCCTTTTTAATTCATGAATGCCATAGTTTTTAGATGAAGAATGCAACTATCACCTTGATCCTAACTAGACTAAAAATACTGACTATATTTTTTATTAATGTTAATTGACATACAGCATTATATTAGTTTTAGGTATAATTTGTTTTAAAATTAGGTCTTTTATGGCATTATTCTTATTATTCCAGGAACTGATTTTGATTACAATTAACTAACATGTATGTTACGTGAGGTTTGTCCAAAAAATCTAAATAATCACCCCCAATATACGTGTGTGTGTGTATGCAACTTCACATGCAACTTCACTCACACACGCAACAGAACTAAGGAATATTAAAAGAACACATTACTTTGAGATACTTGAAACTCTTTATAAAGGGGACAAGCTATTACTTTATAAGAGCTTTTTTTTGAATTAATAACTCCTTT